>NC_056743.1:1017701634-1017819134 GCF_019279795.1 Protopterus annectens
TGGCCTCCACCCAGCAAGATCAGTTGTACTGGCAATAGATCAATGCATGTATCCTTCATATGTGTGCAGTTGTTGTACACTGCTGCCACATAGAAATTTGATTTTTGTAACATGTCACCTGAATTCAGCACTACAACACAATTCATACATTATAAACGTGCTCCCCAGAGACACTTAGGTCAAGGTATAATTTCTGTTTCACAGCAAGTATTACATGCAGCAAGTGTCACAACAAACATCACATGCATCCAGAAATAATGTTCTCTCCTTCAGTAATATCTGTGACACTCACAAGGTCAAAAACATTACTAGCCATCTGTCATACCAACCTGTCAGAATTACTGCATATATTTAAAGTCTGTACTTAAATGAACAACAGAATGAATCGAAAACAATAGAGATAGACTGTGGCGTGATTTCCAAACAGCTGCACACTGAGCAACAGCTTAATTTCAACTCTACCAGTGTTAAAACAGAAAATCAGAAAAGAAAGCCAGTGAGTTTGTCTTTTGGGGTAAATTTCAGTTACAGGCTAGTAAGTGCACTGCTGAGATGCGAACACAGAATAAATTTAGAGAACATGAAAGAAAATCAACCACAAAAGGTGAGGAGAAAACACATGCTGGGAAGAATTCTGCAGCTACCCAGGAAAGAACAGTTGAAGCTCCAGCTTTGGTGCAAGACATGATTTCCAGTAATCTAGAGGAAAAATGTGCTCTGAGCTGATTAACATAAATGAAACACTGAAGGAGTATATCAACTCAGTTAACAAAAGCCTGGAAAAAATGGAAGAAACTTTAAACAGATATTCAGATGAGCTGATAAAACTGCAAATATCAGAGGTCGAAATGAAGAAAAATTTGGCTGAATATGAGACTACCCACAAAGAGATGTTTAAAAAAATGGAATAAATTAGATGACAGAGCATGTATTGAAAACCTGTGATTTTCTGCTGCACCTGAGAAACTGGAAGGAACAGACTGCATTAATTTTATGAAAGCAAAAATAAGCAGCTGGGCTGGTATTCCACAGTAGGCACTGTTAATTGAAAGGGCACATTGTGTGTATGCTCCAAACATAGCCATGAGAAAGCAACCAAGACCTCTAAGAGTAAAGATACAATCCTATCAGCAGACATAGTTGATTCTGACAAAACTGTAGCAGGAGGATAATGTACTAAAAGTTGGAAACAGTAGTGTTTGTGGAAAATCACTACTCACTGTACACCAAACAGAGGAAGAGTAAATTTACTCCAGCAGTCAGGAAGTGTCAAGAAGCAGCCCTGAGATTCAAGCTACTCTATCCAGCTATCTTCAGAATATTTTTTCCTGGAGAGTCAAAGTCATTTTTGATGGGGAATATGCTAAGGAGAAAATACAAGTTTATCCAAAAAAAGGTGAGCTAAGAAACAGAAGGGGGTTCTGCTTCTTATTCTTCTGATAATGAAGCTCATAGAGAGATTTATGCCAATGAAACCATTTTCAATGTTCCAAAGGAAAATGGTTGAGAGACAGAAAAAAACAGCACAGGAGATGAACAGAAGAACCAACAGTATGTTGGAAATGAACCAGAGACTAGAGTTGGGAGATGGAGATCAACCAGAAGAAAACCAGCAAGTTGGAAATTAATGAATAAATGTGGGATTACAAAGCATCAGTCACATTTGTGAGATATATCTGAACAAGAAAACCTAGAAATATTGTACTTTTTTGACTTTGTTAAACTTGTATAGGGCTCCAAAGCATATGCCGTAATACATGTCATTAATGTATGGAAGCACATTAAGGAGAGGGCAAGAGAAAGGACAGAGGTAGTAAGTAAAACTATTTTTGTTCTTAACAGTATTTTTATAAAATAAGACATATGCTGCATATATAGTAAAGCTTTTTCAGTTATGTTTGTGTGTAATAGTAATACTAAAGTAAGTAGGTGCCTTTTTTCCTTCTTTTTCTTTTTTGCTTTCTTTCTTTTTGATCAGGTTTAAAAACTGTAGGCACTGCGATGTGAAAAGAGACTAAACCGCATGATATAACTAAATCTGATGAACTTTTTCTTACTTTTGCACAGAGGAATGATTTGATTTGACTTAATCTAACAGCACATTTTAAGTGGAAGCAGGTAAATAAAAGAGCATTGAATGTAATGGAATGTTTTCCTTTAGCAAATAAATGTTCACAATGCAACATGAGAAGCTTGTAGCTAAAGGGAACTCTGTATCTGGTCCTCATGTTTATATGGAGACAAGCTGATAAGGGCAATAAAAACAGAATACTTGTTTTATCTCAATGGCTATGAGATAATATTTTCTTAAAGCATTCAAGTTGTTTAGTAGATATGGTAGAAGAATAAAGATAAGACAAAAACAGACAGCACTTAATGTAAGTAGAAGCACAGGCTGTACCATGCATGTTAGCAAGGATAACCTTCATTATGGGTCAGTTCGAGCCTGTGAGTGTAGCTGTCAATCTACAATGATTGTTCCTATTAGGAGGATTAAACTTCATTATTTAAATATGTAAATAGTTTTGTGTTTTTGTATTAAGTTGATAGGTTATAGGGATGTTCTGGGGGTATGTTTGCTTTTTTATTTCAGGATTTTCATTAAAGAAAAAGTCTTGCAAGGTGTGACATAGCTTCAAATGGATATGACAAGAAACAAATGTATAAAAGATCAACCTGCCAAACAGTTTTAAAAAAAACCTGTCACACATAATAGATTATAATAATAATTTCTTATCATAATGGAAACCCTTTCCATATTATCTTTTAATGTTAATGGTCTTACAGGTATATAGAAAAAAAGAAAGAGCAGAGGACTATATTTAAAAATGCAAAGTGCAAATAGTTATGCTACAGGAAACATATTTGGAAAGAACTGAGCATGTGAATATGATAAAGAAAAGATTTTAGGATGGTTATTCAGTGAAATATCTATGACAAAGGAAAAAGGGAGAACTTATATTAAATGCTAGAGGAGCTCTAATAGTGATAGAAGAGAAGAGAAAAAAAAACAATAACAATTTTGTAGTAGTAAGGGGCTAATGGCAAGGGAAGAGGATTACACTGCCATATATTTATATTCTACCTAAAACTGCTACAATGGAGCCTAAGAAACTTCCGGGAGAAATAATCATCTTTCAGCATGGAATATCACTTATTGGTGGGAACTGGAATTTGATTTTCAACAGTGAGGATAATTCTGGGGGACCTAGAAGGGAAAATATAACAAAAGAGAATCGGTTTATGAAAATATTTGGTATAGAAGATGGGAATTCAGTAGCAGGAGCTTGGAGAGAATTTACATATTATTCCCCAAGATACAAAAACTGGGCTAGGCTAGATAGCAATTATATTTCACAGGAACATGTGCATTTAATTGAAAGTTTTAATATGGATCCAATAGCTATTCCAGATCATGTACCAATAATAACTAAAATAAAAATTTAGGGTAATGAAATAAAAATAAAACACTAGTACTTCTCTACCTAGCTGTTAAAAATAGAGGAATTTAAGGAATGGGTAGTGGAAATTTGGGAGTTATTAGTAAAGATAGAAAATTCTTCATAAAATATAGCTAGGAAGTAGAATAAAATGAAAGTGGAGTTTAAAAACAGTAATAGTAGAAATAAAAGAAAGAGAGAAATGGTTAAGAAGTAACAAGAATTGTTTAGTGAGACTAACAAAGGTTAAAGTATTGCAGAAAAGGGAAAATCTCACAGAACAAGAAGAGATACAACTGTAGAGTGCTAAACAGAAAATAAGGGACTACCTTGATAATATGTATGCATTTAGAAAAATTGCTGTTAAGCAATTGTTTTTGATAATAACTCCAGAGCACAAAAGCTTTTAGCAGAATATCTCAGGCAACAGAAAGTACAAAGGTTTTTTTGCCATGCTTAGGGTGCCTACAACAAGAAAAATAATCAGTGATCCTGTAAAAGTATTGGAAATCGGTCTATTTCAGAACCATGAAAGACCTAGTCAGCGAATATGGAATCATCGACACATACTACCTGAACCGCAAATACACCGAACGCCCTAAACCGCAAAATTCAAAATCTCAAACAGTCATAGTCGTCCAACCCCACCGCGCGCTACATACTACCTACCCAAACAAAATAAATAAACCACATACATACACTTAACAAAACCCTACTTCTAACCCTACACTAAACCTTACATACATTACTATTTATGCACTTACCTTAACCTGCACTCTAACCCTAAGGTCCGTAACTATCGCACATTTACCTTATGGAGCTATACCGCAGAAGGGCCAATCATGACGATTCGACATTTCAGATTTCGTGCTTCAGGAGAATCGGTGTTTTCGTGGTTTGACATACACGTGTCGATGTTTCCGTATTCGGGTAAGTGGACCTTCGCGATTTCAATAGGGAACCATTCAAAATATTTGGAAATTTTATTAAAATCTGTATAAAGCAGAGAGATGTGGAAATCAAGAAAAAATACAAATGGAAATATTTATGGAAGAATTAAATATGACAAGATTAGAGGTAGATGAGCCTTAGTTACTAAAAGGATAGGAGGAGATGAGATAAAAATTGTGTCGTGTAACCAATCTATAGAAAGTCTCCAAGAATAACAATTATTCCCGTGGAAGAAGATAGGAGGGAAGAAAGTGGTAAACATGTGGGAGGTTTTGTTTAAAAGGAGATGAAGCACCAACATCCTGGAAGAAAGTGTGATGGCTCTAATACCTAAAGATGGTAAAGACACATCAGATCCAACTTCTTGTAGGCCAATTTTGATTCAAAACCATAATTATAATGTATTCATGTCTATAATGGCTAAAACGTGGCAAATGTGATGCCAAAATTGATAGCTTGATTGTCGTTTTGTAGAATGGTGGCAAACATTTGTTAACATTACTAGATCAATCCAAAGTACAAGCAGCACAAAAAATAGTAAATATGGCTCCGATGCAATGAAGGCTGTCTTCCCTTTTTGAAGTAGGTGGTTTTACCAATAAACCAAACCCAGATTTAAAACAAATGAAACCTTTTAATCGACATATAGTAGGACATACAAGCAAACTGGATTAAGCGCTTTCGTCTCCCTCTGATGAGGTCATCTTTCTCATGTTTTGCCAACTTGCTTCATCTCGCATTTCTGCGGGAGACATATATGCAGCAGTACAAACAGATGATTAGGGTTACAAGGTGATAGCAGCTTGTATTCCTTAATTCTAAGTTTCATTCCCTTAGTCTTCTGTATTCTTTAAGTCAACTCTGAACAAGTCTCTTCACAAAAATATTCCAGACAGTTTTACCTAATGTGCTAACTTAGTCAAATTAATACATAAAATCAATAAAAAAATACTAGGATACATGATAAAAATCACTTGGTTTATGTTACTGAGCAACTGAATTTTATTTCTTTAATTATTTATTACGTTTGGGAACTAGGTAAGTGAAGTGGTCCAAGGACCCTTTTCAGATATGATCCAGGCTAAAATAGTACTAACAAGTAGACGTCACAAACAGCAATTATATGTCACATTCATGATGCAAAATAACATATATATTATTTTGGAATATGACTGGACTCACAGCTATAGACAAAAAGGATTTAGTATTGGAATATATTAAGAAACGCAAAATGCAAATAGCAATGTTATAGGAGACACACTTCGAAAGAAATGAGCATGTGAAGCTGATAAAGAAAAGATTTCAGGAGGGATATTCAGCAGAGTATCAGGGACAAAAGAAAGGGGGAGTATTTATATTAATTACTGTAGTGTACAGGCACTCCATTAGTGACAGAAGCGGGAAAAAGATAATAATGGTGGATTTGTGATAGTAAGAGGCTACTGGCAAGGGAGGAGGATTACAGGGTCTATATTAAATCAGCAAACGCTTAAAAAAGCGAACACTGATTTATCGACCCAATGTAAGCGAAAGTTTACAATCCCGAACACTTAGAACAGCAATTTTTTCCCCAGGGAAAAAAAAATTGCTGTTCCAAAAAAGGAAAAAAAAAACTTGAAAACATTACGTAAAGTGGGGGGCTTTGCCCCCCACACCCCCCTACTTAAATATACCAACTCTGAGATCGCACTACAGTGACAAAAACGGCAAAATAACGAAGGCAGCCAAGTGATTTCTTTCCCAGGGAAATAATTCGCTTATATGCCGTTTTGGTATTTTCCCGTTTCGTGCTTTCAAGTTCGATCAAGACGCATTCGAAAGAATGCATCTTCGATCATATAATAGGGAACCGGATTACAGTGGTATGTACTTATAGTCCACCTAAACTTGCTATTATGGAGCTTAAGACATTTTTGAGAGAAATAGCTTTCAGCAGGTAATATTACTTATAGGTGGGGACTGGAACTTAATTTGCAACAGTGAGGATGCATCTGGGGGGTCCTATAAGGGAACATATAACAAAACAGGGTAGATTTCTGAAGAAATTTTTAAAAAATATTTGGGATGGAAGTAGTAGAAACTAGGAGAGAATTTACATATTTTCCCCAAGGTACAATAACTGGACTAGAACAGATAGAAATTATATTTCCCAGGAACATGTGTATTTAATTGAGAGATTTGACACATTCAATAACTATTTCAGATTATGCACCAATAAAAACTAAGATAAAATGCAGGATAATGAAGTAAAGATGAGACACTGGCACTTCACCACCTACCAATTAAAAAGAAAGGATTTAAGAAATGGGCAGTGGAAATTCTTTGTGAGTTATTAGGAGAGATAGAAATTTCTTCAAAAGTTATAGCTAGGGAATGGAATAAAATGAAAATAGAATGTAAGAATAGGGTAGAAATAAAAAAAAAAGAGATAAGAAGTAACAGGAATTATATAGAAGGGCTGACAAAGGTTAAAGTATTGTAGATTAAGGAGGGATCTCACAGAACAAAAAGAGGTGCAATTGCTGAGTGCTAATGAGAAATTAAGGGAGAATCTGGATAATATGCATGAGCTTAGAATGACTGCTATTAAGCAACTCTTTTCTGATGGTGCCAAAATTGATAGATATGGATCAATGTGATTTTGTGGAGGGGAAGCAAACATTTGATGACATCAATACAACAACGATGATCCAGAAAGAAGCAAACTGCAAGAAAATACCGCTGTTGCTTGTGAGTCTTGATGCAGAAAAAACATTTTACAGAGCAAGCTGGGATTTTATGGGTAAGGCAATGGAAGCATTTGCATTCCTTGATACAATAATATGGTTCATTAGGAGGATCTATAAGGGATCAGAGGCAAAAATTAAAGTAGAAGGGTTCCCTTATGACAAGTTATGTCTGAACAGAGGAACCAGGCAGGTGTGTTCAATTTCCCCTTTGCTATTTGCTTTATATTTAGAGCCATTAGCAAAGAAAATAAGAGACTCAAAAATTCAAGGATATAATTGGTATAGTAATAAAGAAAAGTTGGCTTTATTTGCGGATGATATTATTTTGTACCTGATAAGACCAGAAAAGGACATCTCAGTGCTGTGGAACATCTTCAGACAGTTTCAAGTCTTTTCAGAATATAAAATTAATAAAGATAAAATAAAGACTATAGCTGTAAACTATGTGCCCACACATGCATTGATCCAGCAATATCCATATTTATGGAGTCACGATAAAATGAAATATGTAATGTAAAAATGTAAAGTTTATGACATTTTTATGATATTTAAATTTCAAATGTAAAAATAAAATAAAATAAAAATAAATAAATATTTAGGACTATGGATTAAAAAGGATTCTGAGATAAAAGAACTGAAAGTGGAATTTTTAGAAAAGGGTAGGAGCAAATTGCATTGCCAAAATGGAAGATGTGAGGACAATACATGCAGAATAATGTTTTGAAGGCAGGAATTGATCAGTTTATATAATGTTTAATTGATGCTAAATATACAAAAGAATATATGTGATGCATAATGTTTGTAACTGGGAACATGTTAGTATGGGTTGTTTTCTTTTATGTAAATATATGTGTGCCTATGTTTTAAGTGATACTTCAATACAGGCATTAAAAAAGAAATTCCATGGGTGCAGTAGTTCTTTACTGGCCAGTACTTTGTTAGATGGCAGTTCTGCCTTGATCTTAAGAAGTAAAGTCCTGTACTTTTTAAACTTAAAAGAGACAAAGTAGCAGAGAAAAGAGGTAGGTGAGCAGATTATTTTGACTTAAAAAAGTTGCTGATAAATAATGATCTGCCCTGGTGGGACAAACCTATTGCCTAGCAAAGTAGTATTGTATATCTTAAAGGTATGTCTGTAATAAGTAATGCTCTGGCCTGGTGGGACAAACATACAATTTCCCAGTAAAGTAGCATTGTATGACTTATAGGTATGTCTGTAATAAGTAATGCTCTGGCCTGGTGGGACAAACATACTATTTCCTAGTAAAGTAGCATTGTATGACTTATAGGTATGTCTGTAATAAGTAATGCTCTGGCCTGGTGGCACAAACCTACTATTTCCTAGTAAAGGAGCATTGTATGACTTATAGGTATGTCTGTAATAAGTAATGCTCTGGCCTGGTGGGACAAACCTACTATTTCCTAGTAAAGGAGCATTGTATGACTTATAGGTATGTCTGTAGTAAGTAATGCTCTGGCCTGGTGGGACAAACATACAATTTCCCAGTAAAGTAGCATTGTATGACTTACAGGTATGTCTGTAATAAGTAATGATCTGCCCTGGTGGGACAAACCTACCATTGCCTAGTAAAGTAGCATTGGATGTCTTAAAGGTATGTCTATAATAAGTAATGCTCTGCCCTGGTGGGACAAACATACTATTTCCTAGTAAAGTAGCATTGTATGACTTATAGGTATGTCTGTAATAAGTAATGCTCTGCCCTGGTGGGGACAAACATACAATTTCCCAGTAAAGTAGCATTGTATGACTTATAGGTATGTCTGTAATAAGTAATGCTCTGCCCTGGTGGGGACAAACATACAATTTCCCAGTAAAGTAGCATTGTATGACTTATAGGTATGTCTGTAATAAGTAATGCTCTGCCCTGGTGGGACAAACCTACTATTTCCTAGTAAAGTAGCATTGTATGACTTATAGGTATGTCTGTAATAAGTAATGCTCTGCCCTGGTGGGACAAACCTACTATTTCCTAGTAAAGTAGCATTGTATGACTTATAGGTATGTCTGTAATAAGTAATGCTCTGCCCTGGTGGGACAAACCTACTATTTCCTAGTAAAGTAGCATTGTATGACTTATAGGTATGTCTGTAATAAGTAATGCTCTGGCCTGGTGGGACAAACATACTATTTCCTAGTAAAGTAGCATTGTATGACTTATAGGTATGTCTGTAATAAGTAATGCTCTGGCCTGGTGGGACAAACATACTATTTCCTAGTAAAGTAGCATTGTATGACTTATAGGTATGTCTGTAATAAGTAATGCTCTGCCCTGGTGGGACAAACCTACTATTTCCTAGTAAAGTAGCATTGTATGACTTATAGGTATGTCTGTAATAAGTAATGCTCTGCCTGGTGGGACAAACCTACTATTTCCTAGTAAAGTAGCATTGTATGACTTATAGGTATGTCTGTAATAAGTAATGCTCTGGCCTGGTGGGACAAACATACTATTTCCTAGTAAAGTAGCATTGTATGACTTATAGGTATGTCTGTAATAAGTAATGCTCTGGCCTGGTGGGACAAACATACTATTTCCTAGTAAAGTAGCATTGTATGACTTATAGGTATGTCTGTAATAAGTAATGCTCTGCCCTGGTGGGACAAACCTACTATTTCCTAGTAAAGGAGCATTGTATGACTTATAGGTATGTCTGTAATAAGTAATGCTCTGCCCTGGTGGGACAAACCTACTATTTCCTAGTAAAGTAGCATTGTATGACTTATAGGTATGTCTGTAATAAGTAATGCTCTGGCCTGGTGGGACAAACATACTATTTCCTAGTAAAGTAGCATTGTATGACTTATAGGTATGTCTGTAATAAGTAATGTTCTGGCCTGGTGGGACAAACCTACTATTTCCTAGTAAAGTAGCATTGTATGACTTATAGGCATGTCTGTAATAAGTAATGCTCTGGCCTGGTGGGACAAACATACTATTTCCTAGTAAAGTAGCATTGTATGACTTATAGGTATGTCTGTAATAAGTAATGCTCTGGCCTGGTGGGACAAACATACTATTTCCTAGTAAAGTAGCATTGTATGACTTATAGGTATGTCTGTAATAAGTAATGCTCTGGCCTGGTGGGACAAACATACTATTTCCTAGTAAAGTAGCATTGTATGACTTATAGGTATGTCTGTAATAAGTAATGCTCTGGCCTGGTGGGACAAACATACAATTTCCCAGTAAAGTAGCATTGTATGTCTGTAATAAGTCTCTGCTCTGAGTACTTTAACTTAACAGGATAATAATGATCACTTCTCTATCCTCAAAGGACAAACCTACGACTTTCATGACCAGTGGCATTTTGTGACTTATAAGCATGTTTGCAATAAGTCCATACACAAAGTCCATATCACATCAGCATGATCCTAGCAAGGAAAGTTAAGGCACTGCCAGGAGTATTGAGGGAGCCTTAAATTAAATGACTATCCAACATCTTCCAAATTTGTCTGTCTTTATTATGACATTGTGATACTCATGAAATGAATATTTGTTGCTCAGTGGTGTATCAGCTCTACCTTATATTCCTCTTTCAGTTTTCCTTATTTGCCAATCCTACCCACTAAATTACCTCTTCATTCTACAGTATACAGTCCTATACCTACATGCAAGTAGCACTAAATGCTTGGGTATAGTTGAAACTGTTGCTAAGTTGTTTGTTGCCTGGAGCAATGTCCTTATTTGTCTCCTAACTTGCTTTGGCCAAAGTTGAGGAGCAAAATAAATAAATACTATCTTTAGAACAGGTGGATGACCATTATTGTATCTTATTAATAACAATGCAGCTACTTGCTAAAATTCATAAGGCACACAGTATGTCATTTAAGCAGCTGTGATCATGAATGCACCTCACTAGGTACTTTACCGCTATATTACTGCTGAAGCTATATTACTCCTGTAGCTACTTATGGATTCAGGGACAGATTGGGAGTCAGTCAGGGTCTGGACTAAATTGCAACTCATGTTCCTAATTACATGTGCCAAAAGTACCTGCTACTCTCACCCTACTCTTGCTAAGGTTCTAGGTATAGCAGTGGCAATATATTTAATTAAATATGGTAATATGGTATAAAATGGTTTCATGGTTTGGATTTGCTTTCTTCTGACCCAAGCATGCTCTTTTTCACACAATATGACTGTTGTGTTCAAGACATCTCATTTTCAGAGCACTGCATGGGTACCTACTGCTACATTACTTTCAGCTGAGCAAAGCTTTAAAGATATAACCCCAGAACACTGTGCCCAAAAGGTCATTCTAAACAAGATACATCATACAACATACTAAAAGATCACCTTTCAACACTCCTAGATTTTCTTCTTTAGCAAAAGAACTATATCTGGTGACCATCCTTCATTCAACAGGCTGTTTTCATATCCATCAGCTATATGCCACCTGTCCCACTGGGAAATCAGGGCTCTTCCAGGTTATAGGTTCATAGGTTCATAGGTTCATACTAGGCTATCTGCCCAATGGCATTTATAAGCCTAGCCCATAGTTATGTGGCTTTCGCCACCCCTTTAGTTTGAATAAAAACTATGCCTATCATTTTTCTGTGCCTCTGTCAAGCAGTGACACTGAAGTAATCCCTGGGGTATATCTGCGATCTCCCATCCATTGGTCAAGATTCCTCTTGAACAAGGCCAGCGAGGTGCTCTGCCTCACATGTACCGGGATTTTGTTCCACAGCATAGGGAGTCTCTGGGTGATGAATCTGTCCCTCCAGCACGTTCTATTTATAACCGTGTCAAGGTTTAAGTCTCCGCCCTTGTGGTTCTGAGGGATCTAGATTTTTGAGGTGAAGCATATTCATCAAATCTGGGTTTGACATGGCCTTATATGTCAGGCACAGGTCACCTCTGAGCAAGCGGTATGAGACTGAATAAAGCTGGAGTTCTTTCAGTCGGGCAGCATAAGACATATTTTTGAGACCCTTTATCCTTTTGGTGAGGAACTTTGGGGCCTTTCAAGCTGCATCAGGTGTCTGGTCAGATACATTCCGAATGGGGCATTGTACTCAATCATAGGTCTAATGAGTGATGAGTACAGGGGGACGATGACCTCCCTTGATCTAGATGTGAATCCCTTCATGATCAGGTGGGCGATATAGAAGGTTTTCCTAACTACTTTAGCAACATGAGTGTCAAACGAAAGACTACTGTCAACTTGGGTCCCCAGATCCCTGATGACTTTTTCTGTGCTCAGTGGATTGTCACCTATATGGTAGCTAGGGGTAACCTTGTTTTTCCCGAAGGGTATGACTATGCATTTTTGGCGTTTAACTTCAGGGCATGTGTCCGGCACCAGTTATCCGTTGCCGTGAGGGCCTTCTGGAGGATATCTGTGTCAGATGTGTTTTGACTATGGCGCCAGTTTGCAGTCATCTGCAAACTTTGTCAGCCATAACCCTCCTGTGTTTGCTTGTACTTCAGAAAAGTAGATGCCGAACAAGAGTGGACCCAGGACTGAGCCCTGTGGGACACCACTTGTGACAGGCTTTGAGTCTGACATGGCTCCAGCAACTCTGACCCTGTGGGTTCTGTCGCTTAGCCAGTTTGCAACCCATCTTGTGATGTATGGGTTTACATTCAAGCTGATGAGTTTTTCGATGATACCTGAGTGGGGTATTGTGTCGAAGGCCTTTGCCAGGTCGAGGTAGGCTGTATGGACTGCCTTTCCCTCATCAATGGCCTTGGTGACTGTCTCGAAAAAGTCAACCAAGTTTAAGAGGCAGGATCTGCCTTTGACAAAGCCAAACTGGGTTGGATCCAAAGTCTGCAAGTTCCCTATGTCTTTATTTATGAGTTCCATTATGATCCTCTCCATGGCTTTGCAGATAAGGCTTGTCAAGCTAATGGGGCGGAATTTCCAGGGTCTGTGGAGGCACCGCCTTATGAAGTGGGACCACAGTCGCCAGGCGCCACTCCTTGGGTACGTATCCTGAGGTGAGGCTAAGATTAAACAGCTGTCCTAACTGTGGGTTTAATTCCTCGTTGAGTTCATGAAGCACACAGCCGGGGACACCATCCGGTCCCATGGATGCTGTGTTTTTGCCTTAGTGAGGGCAGTTCTCACCTGGGCATTGGAGATGTTTGGGGGCTACAATCCTCTGGAATAGATATCTCTCCTTTGGGGAGGGGAGAAGTTTGCACTGAACCTGTCAGCCAGTATGTTAGCAATGTGTGTAGGTTCAGTAATTTTCACATCATTTTGAACTAATTCTGAGCATATCTGGGAGTTTCCTCCTAGGTTTCTAACATAGCTAAAGAAGGCCTTATGATTGTCTTTAGAGTCCTTGGCGATTTTTCTCTCAAAATTTGCCTTGGATGATTTTATGAGAGCTCTTAGTTTTTACTTATAATGATCAAAGGTGTCTTACCTTTCAAGGATTTTGCTCTATCTTGTAGTAGCTTCCTCCTTTTGTTGTAGAGCTTGTTTATGGCTGGGGTCCACCAGACTGGACGCTTGCCTTTGGTACAGAGAGTCTTAGTTTTGTTTGGGATTGCCTGATCCATGCAGTCCTGTAGGTGCTGGTAGAAGGCATTTGTAAGTGATTCAGCGGTTTGAGTAATGTTTACCACTGGCTCAGGGGCCTTAAAGGAGACCACACTAGTTTTTAGAAGTGTGAAATCGGCTTTTGAGAAGTTTTTCACTGTGGTCTTTTTGTTTCAGGTGGGGCGGGATGAGGACCTCCAGCGAGATTAGTTTATGATCTGATCTCACCAGTGAGGGGTATACTTCCGGTGTTGAACATTTTGATCCCATGTTCGTGATGATGAGATCAAGTATGTTTTCACCTCTTGTGGGGATGGTGACTAGTTGTTCCATGGCATTTGAGTTTATGAACTCCAGGAATCTTTGGGTTAGAGTGTTCGGGCTTGAGTAGTGTTCCCAGTCTATATTAGGGTAGTTGAAGTCACCTAGTATGATGGTGTTTGGAGATACATTTATCCTCCAATGTTTTCAGGAAGGCCATGTGAGGTTCCTGAGTTTGAGAGGGTGGCCTGTAACATGCTACAAATTGCAGAGCAGTCTTGCCTATGGTTAATTGCACCTGGATGGTCTCAGATGCATCGTGCGTTGCCACCAACCTTGAGGTGTGGGTGTCCTTTATGAATATGGACACCCCCCCTCCTTTCTTGGTGTTGTCCGGATTTTGGGGCCGGAACGTATGATATGAGGTGAAACCTGTTAGTGCTGGGGTGCTCTCAGGAGCCTTGAACCAGGTTTCTGTCACAGCACAGACATCGATGTTCTCCATATTGAGAAGGGCCTCGAGTGCGTGCATCTTGAGATTGAGACTTCTGGCATTGAGCAGCATTACCCTTAGTTTTTTCCTTTTTGGTGTTCTAGGGTGGTAGGTTTAGAATTTGAGCCTTGCCTAAAAAGGCACTATGGGGGTGGCAAGAGCCTTTGCCAATATCCGGAAGCCCAGGGTGACAGGTGCAAGCCGTCCCTTGAGCAGCGTGGCTTGTCCAGCATGTCATCCCAGGCAGACAGACATTGGATCCCCTTTGAATGACACCAGAATTTAAGCCAATTATTAAAGCTGATCATCTTATCACTGTATTGTGGCATCATTCTAGGTGAAGGTAGGATACTGCTCAAGGTCAGGGTCATACCTGCCTGGGCTACATAATCAGAGAGCTCCTCGGCGTCCCTTTTCATGTAGTCCAAGGAGGTACGTCTCAGGTCGTTGACACCAGCGTGGACAATGACTGAGTCGACTTGTACCTGCTGTTGAGAGACCTGAGTGCTTGCGTTATGTGGCGGATTCTAGCGCCCGACAGGCAGCTTACTGTGACCTTCTCCTTACTCAGTCTGGTGAGCGGGACGTCAGTGTGTCTGACTATGGAATCACCAATGACAAGTGTGTCTGGCATTTTGTTTGGCCTTAAGGGCTGTGACTGTTTGACACTCTGACTGTGTGGTCTATGTGTTGCATGTGTTGGGTCGTGAGGTGGTATTTGTTTGGGTGTCTGCTTTGGTGGCCTCTGCTGTTTTGGTAAATTTTTGACCAGAGCCTCCGAGTATGTCTTTGTGTGAGTATGTGTATGATTTGAAGTTGTGATGGTACCATGTGTGACTGGGTATGTATTGTGTGTGGTTGCCTTCTCCTCCTGTCTGGTCTTGCCAGTCCTATGTTGAGAGAGCTCAGCCTCCAGTTTGGCCGTATAGTTGCATCTCGCATGTATTTGTGTTTTGTGGGAGAAGGAGAGGATTGTCTGTGTACATGAGGCAATTGTAACATTGCCTCAATATTCCCAGGTTCACCAGTTGAGCTGGAGAGGACACTAGCAACTGATCCCTCGACATACTAGAAGTAGTAGATAAAGAACTTTCAAAGGACTCCGGGAAGTGGGTTTTGGGCTGGTGGGGTACTATCTATAATAAGAGTGCTTTATCAAGGTGCAAGTACTGTAGGAGTAAGTGCTAGGCTTTACAGATAGAGAATAGTCTACTTGGGAATCAAGTAGAGATGAACTTTTCAGTTATAGGATATGCTGGTTAGATCAGCAGTACAGTTTAGCGTGTTTTATAGCAGGGGGCTGAAGGGAGCTAGGAATTGGCCCAAAACAACCAATGGACTACTAGTTTCTGGCTGAAACTTCACCAAATCAGACAAAAAGGCCGCTCAGTGCTTCCCACTCCCACTGGTAAGCAAAGAAACTTCCCTCCTTCCTAATAAGGCAATGGATCAGTAACAGGAACTAAAAACAAAGCCCAGGGATCAGCAACTCTGAAACTGGACTACTCTAGTTCAGTAAAGTGGGAAAACAAGAGATTTTTTTGTTTTATTACAGAGATAAGGAAAAAAACAGACAGTAAATGCTATAAATGCTGTAAATCGGCTAGCGCACTTTAGTGTGTAGCCTACAGAAACAATTTGCAACAATTAGTAACTTAAAGTGCAATAAACAGTGTAAAATGCAGAAATCACTTAAAGTAGCAGTAAAACAGGCGAAATGCAGTCGCTAGCTTAATAACAGTGGGAAAGCCACAAAAATACTTATATCTGGTAGAAAGTCACTCTTTCAGCTCACTGCTGCTTGGATCACTCTGCAGGCCACCACGAGGATCTGTGCAGAGTTGGTACAAGCTGGAAAACACGTGTTTAGCGTGTTTTATAGCAGGGGCTGAAAGGAGCTAGAATTGGCCCAAAACGTCCAATAGACTACTAGTTTCTGGCTGAAACTTCACCAATTCGGACAAAAAGGCTGCTCAGTGCTTCCCACTCCCACTGGTAAGCAAAGAAACTTCCCTCCTTCCTAATAAGGCAATGGATCAGTAACAGGAACTAAAAACAAAGCCCAGGGATCAGCAACTCTGAAACTGGACTACTTTAGTTCAGTAAGGTGGGAAAACAAGAGATTTTTTTTTTTAGATACATTTACTCATGGATGAATACACTGCTACCTCCTGTTTCTCACAGATCATGTTTTGCACATAATATTATCTACACTTGGACATTTCATTAGGTACCACACGTACTCTGTTTTCTTATGAGACTTTAAAAATGTTATGGTCCATGTGTTGTGGTGTGGGGTCAGGACAAACTTTACTTTAAAGAGGTTTCATCTTCCTTCCTAAAGTATACACTGTTGTATCCCAAACTCCTTACTCTGTGTATGCAGTTAGTGCACTATCTACTTCTGCCAAGGTAGAGCTGGCCTGTTTTTCTCAATTCACAGCAGTTACAGGTATCTGATGGTACCTAATGTCTTTGTCTTTAATTTCAGTTTTGCTCTCTACTGCTATGTCTTGCATTTGGATGCTGTTACACAATGTGTAGCCAGTAAGTGGATAATTGTATAGCAACATGATTTTAGACTGTACGGATAAAGTACCCTGAGTATCTCAGTAGACAGCCTGAACAGCAGTATTGACAGACATTTCCATATATACTTGAATTGCATTATTTGGCAACATAACTGTAACTAAATCATGAAGTTAGTTACTCAGATATTATTATCTCTGATATGTATGTATGTCAACTAGTAGGTCACTTGCAATGATTTAGATATTTCAGATGTGACTCCCACTACAACTTTCACACAGTGACAGGGGGTGCATGCTTATTACTGTCTATATTCTATACTTTAACAATATATTATTAACTGTATGGTAGCAGCTGCCCAGCACAAGTAGCCATAACAAGATTCTAGTTGATATAACAAAAAACAAGCCAAATGGCTCAAAAACTTGTAAACAGTAATAAAAATAAAAAGTGAGCCACCAAGGCAGTATTTGTGTGAAACACTAGTTTATTTAACATTAAACACTGTTAAAGTAAAACCAACTAAGCGCTTTCACCAAGAAACAAGAATTGGCTTCATTAGACTGGCTCAGTTATGATGCAACTTCCTTTATATACTCTAATTACTTAAGCAACTATTCATGATTTTGCTTGCATCAATGAAATTACCCTGACTAAACTTAAAGGCATACTTCCCCTGAATATGTAATGTACACAGTGACATGCTGTGAACCACAATAATAAGTACATTCAAGATAAAAATGAACATAATAATATAAAACATACTTAAAAATAAACTTAAAAACTCAAAACATAGTTGATCTGTTTGTTGCAGTCAGATAAGTGTTTTCACAGTACACTTAAAATTAAACCTCTGCTGCCCTTTGGTTCAAAAAGGGAGATATTGAACAACAATCATTTAAAACTGGTTTGCAACAAGCATTTAGTCTCAACTGCCATTTAGTTTCTCTGGCTTCTAATTCTAATTCATCACCCCCCACCCCTAGAGTCACTCTGTACTCTATCAATGACAAAGAATAAAAATCTCTTGTAGTTGGGACATTCTAGAGTGTGAACATATAAAGCATTCATTGTTCATTTTTTATTTTTAATGTCTCCAAGGTGCTCAGTAATGCATTCCCGTAGCCATCTTTTGGTTTTACCTATGTAGAAACCAGGGCATGATAAGCATGTAGCTAAATAAACCACCACAGTGGTGCTGCAGTTGCACCTGCCCGGACATGCTATAGTATGTTCAAAACTTCCTATAAAGACATTCGCACCATCATTTATATTTTTACAGGTCTTGCAAGCACCATATTTGTACATCAATGACCTGTGCTTGCCTTGTTTTCTGTTGACATTTTCAAGAATATTCTTTATATTACGCCCTCTACTGTACACAACCTTAGGTTTATGCCCCAACTTTTCCTTCATTTCATTGTCAAAATGGGTTTCCCATATATTAGTAACACTTGATACCAAGTTTGATGTTTCTGTATTGTATTGTAATACCAGAACATTGGTGTCTAGCTTGGCCGTGTTGGTTCTATTAATATTTAGACCTGCTTTCAAAATAAACTTAAATGTAGCATTTCTTTTAAGCATAACTTCTCTCTTCACTTTCAGCAGAAGACTTAAGGGGTAGCTTTTTTTTTTTTTTTGCATGAAACGCTAGTTTATTTAACATTAAACACTGTCAAAGTAAAACCAACTTAACCTGACCATTCTGCCTTTTATTATACCCTGCCTCTGATGGAAGGGGTGGCAACTGTTATAGTGCAGTAACATATTGGAATATGTTTCCTTTCTGTGGATGCTACTGGCCAAGGTGCCCCCAGCAATGTCCTTAGTCAACTCAATATCTAAAAATTCTATCTTATCACAGTACCATTTATATGTGAACTCAAGGAAAGTGGTTGTGCCGTTGATGTATTTTACGAAGTCGTTCATCACATGTTCCTCTCCTCGACATAAAATTAGTATGTCATCCAGAAACCTCACATACAATAGTACATTGGCCATAAAGGCAGAGGAAAAAATATATTTTCTCTCCCATTCTAGGAAAACCAGATTCACAAAGCTAGAGGCACATTGCACCCTCATATCCACTCCTGCTTCCTGATGATAGAATTCACCTTCAAAAATCATGAAGTTGCTAGTCAAGACCACTTCCATGAGTCCAACTAATAAATTGACCTTGGATTGATCTATTGATTTGCTACCCATCAAACTTTCCCTGAAGAAATCTAACCCTTTACTGTGGGGGATTGCTGAGAACAAGTTGACCACGTCCACAGTTAGGAAACAAAAATACAAGTTCTCTGTATTTATTTGTCTTAATAATTCCAAACAGTGCCACGAGTCTTTGAGTATATACTGTGCCTCACTTACCACTAAACTTGCCCATTTATCTATATATGCTGCTATAGGTTCAGTTTTAGAACCTCAGGCTGCTACTATCAGCCTAAAAGGGGGGAGGGTGTACACATTTTTATGAATCTTTTTTATTCCAAAGATTACGGGTATTCTTGATTTCTCAACTGTTAAACATTTTATGTCACCAATTTCAAGTTAATTTTGAACTAGAGCATCAAATAGAAAGACATCAATCCTGGCATAAGCTCTATTAACAGCATTTCTTGAAGTCCTGCTATAAGTTGTGGTGTCATTCAATATTTCACACATTTTGGAACTGTAATATATGTGAGACATAATGACTACCCCCCACACTTGTCTGGTTTCATTACACGATACAGCTTGTTTCCTGCCAATTCATTCAAAATAATGGCTTCATCTCTTGTGAGATTGTTAGTGTTATATTTGGTCTCTTTGACTATTTTTCTAAATTGTTGTTCACATAATTTCTCAAACGATAATATAAGTGGGTGACTGGGGGAGGTAAATGTGCTCTTACGTTTGGCTACCAAGTTTTTGTCCAAGTCTACATTACTATTTTTGAAGTATAAACTGAAATTCAATTTTCTAGCATACAGTTTTATGTTAATCAAAACATTTGCAATGTCAGTCTTATAGTTAGGTACAAAAAATATCCCTTTTTTAAACAAGTTAAAATGTCCTTCACTAACAATGACATCACGGTAAATGTAAATATAAAAAACATCACTTTCCAAAATATTACATTCCATTGCAACATCAGAACAATCATTTTCAACTGCATTCAATGAGTCTTTGTCAGGCACAGCAGTTGTGTTAAATAACTCAGTCAATAAAAGTCTCTCCTCCACTCCTGCTGTTGTCCCCTGTTGAAACAATTGCTATTCCTGTTGCTCTGAACATTATAGTTTTGCCTGCCCAAGGGGGTCCGTTTCCCTTGAATTTTCAGTCTCTCAGACCTCCTTAGTTGTTGACCTTCCTGAAAAGAATAATAATTATTCCCCCTGGTATTGTCAAGCCCCCTTTCACAGTCAGAACTGTTGTTCTGAATATTTTCATTATTTTGAGGGATATTCTCATACACATTTCCCTGGGGCTGTTTTCTCCCAATGTTTGCTTGATTATTTGAACAATCAGCCCTGTCTTTGTCAAGGTTACGTTGCTTTCTGAAACAGTTCTCTTTTAGAACGTTATTAATGTCTTTAAGAACATTCTCATACTTAAATTAGTATTGCTAAAAAAGTAAATCTGAGATAATACTCTGATTCAAAACTGAAATCTCATTTTGCAAAAGAGCCAACTTACTGTTGTTGTTTCTGATAATGGTGTCCATCATTTCAAAGCCTGCCTTGTCAAATAAAGCCACAAGTTCTCAAAAAGCAGACGGCCCCTCCTCAATCCCCAAAGGCTGTTTCCAGACTTGTAAGCCTTTGGGAACTTGTTTGAGAGCTACCCCTTAAGTCTTCTGCTAAAAGTGAAGAGAGAAGTTATGCTTAAAAGAAATGTTACATTTAAGTCTATTTTGAAAGCAGGTCTAAATATTAATAGAACCAACATGGCCAAGCTAGACACCAATGTTCTGGTATTACAATACAATACAGAAACATCAAACTTGGTATCAAGTGTTAATAATATATGGGAAACTCATTTTGACAAAGAAATGAAGGAAAAGTTGGTGCATAAACCTAAGGTTGGGTACAGTAGAGGGTGTAATATAAAGAATATTCCTGAAAGTGTCAACAGAAAACAAGGCAAGCACAGGTCATTGATGTACAAATGTGGTGCTTGCAAGACCTGTAAAAATATAAACGATGGTGCGAATGTCTTTATAGGAAGTTTTGAACATACTATAGGATGTCCGGGCAGGTGCAACTGCAACACCACTGTGGTGGTTTACTTAGCTACATGCTTATCTTGCCCTGGTTTCTATGTAGGCAAGACCAAAAGAAGGCTGTGGCATTGCATTACTGAGCACCTTGGAGACATTAAAAATAAAAAAATGAACAATGAATGATTTATATGTTCACACTCTAGAATGTCCCAACTACAAGAGATTTTTATTCTTTGTCATTGATAGAGTACAGAGTGACTCTAGGGGTGGGGATGATGAATTAGAATTAGAAGCCAGAGAAACTAAATGGAAGTTGAGACTAAATGCTTGTTGCAAGCCAGTTTTAAATGATTGTTGTTCAATATCTCCCTTTTTGAACCAAAGGGCAGCAGAGGTTTAATTTTAAGTGTACTGTGAAAACACTTATCTGACTGCAACAAACAGATCAACTATGTTTTGAATTTTTAAGTTTATTTTTAAGTATGTTTTATATTATTATGTTCATTATTAGTTTGTTTGTTTGTGTCTTTCGGCTTTTCCCGGTTAGGGGTCACCACAGCGGAACTCCAGTCTGCTAATGATTGGCAGTAGATTTTTACATGCTGGCTTGCTGGGCCTAACGCACAACCTTCAATGAAGGAACGCCCATTCACGCATGTCGCCACACAGAAGACGCTCTAACTGAGAATCGAATGAGCAACGTCTAACTGTGAGGCGACAACGCTACCGCAGCACCACCATCGCAGTCATGTTCATTATTAGTACTATTACTAATATTTTTATCTTGAATGTACTTATTATTGTGGTTCACAGCATGTCACTGTGTACATTACATATTCAGGGGAAGTATGCCTTTAAGTTTAGTCAGGGTAATTTCATTGATGCAAGCAAAATCATGAATAGTTGCTTAAGTAATTAGAGTATATAAAGGAAGTTGCATCATAATTGACTGACTCTGCTGAAGCCAATTCATGTTTCTTGGCGAAAGCACTTAGTTGGTTTTACTTTGACAGTGCTTAATGTTAAATAAACTATTGTTTCACGCAAATACTGCCTTGGTGGCTCACTTTTTTATTTTTATTACTGTTTACAAGATTCTAGTTGATTTTGCCTCCTAATCCCCATAACATAAAATGAAAACAATGTTTAAAAAGGTCACACAGGAAAACAAATTGGTTAAAAACACAAAAAGAAAAATCTAGCAAAGCTAGAATTTCCACTGTGTGATACCTTAAACATAAAATACAGTAACTTTCCTATCAACCAAAATTAGACAACACACAGCTACATTATCTATTTAGTTCACATCATAGTCCCATCCTTTTAGGCCAAATATAGTGTTTCCACCTGGACCTCATAAATATCAGCTACATAGTGATTTAAAGACAGTAATATCATCCTACTAGACCAAAAATTAGAGAGAGAAAGAAACAGAGAAAGAGGGAGAGAGAAAGCAAAATAATAGATAATAGCATTAAATAGTACAAAGCATTTCATACTTTTTTTTTTTTTTTTTTTTTTTAAATTAGTCAGCCATTACATATTTCAATGTTTGACACTGTCTAGTAAGCAAAATGACATAATCTGGCAGTAGTTTTCTTCTCCTAAAATATTCTGGAATTGATCCAAAAATTCATACACAAATTTTAACTTGTAGTAGTGAAAGAGATGGACACAATGCATATATACCAGTGATAGCAAACCTTTTGGGCTCTGCATGTCAAAAATTCAGAAAATGCATATCTTGTCTCTGCTGGTGTGTCCCTCCTCCCCCCGCACAGTATGTAAAGAAACAATTCTTTACATATTCATTTATTAAAAAAATATATAGTCCAGTCACATGTGCTGCTATATATTGTAGTAGTAAAAGAAAAAATAGTGACATACAGTAGAGGAAATGATACGAGCACAGATACTTTGGCTTAAAATAGTACAAAATAAATTACCCTACTTTTAATAATAGTTTTGAATTGAACTGAAAAAATATGGAACACATTGCATTTGATTTGATTAACATCAATTAATGACTTTTTTTGCTGAGATTTAATAGATAAGTGCAGAGTTAAATATTTCAAGTATTTTTGTTTATTCAGTTTCTTTGGTAACTCGGCTATTGGTGAACGCTGGTGTGTCACCCAAAATGTTGTGACATGTCACCTTTGACACGCATGTCATAGGTTCGCCATCACTGATATATACAATGGGGCACCTATGTTCTGCCATCCATCATATACAGGTTTTTAAACAGGGTTCACAGTATTTACTATTTCTGTATATGCCCCTGATAAATTAATTTAATAAGACACATTGCATGTATATCACAAAAATATCACTAGTTGCAAATCTTTTTCCGGGCATAGTGTGTAGTTCTATAAAATCATTTTGTCAAATAGCTGTGGTATTCCACACTCCCATGAGTGTAGTAATTTGGAAGGAATATTATAGACAGCATACTGGAAAGAACTTCATTTATGTATGTGGTCACTGTCCAAATATGAAATAAAACTATTCTATTCTAACAAAGTAATTACCACGTTGCAGTTACCTACATTCTGTGACTCTTCCTTAATACCCAGTGTCACTAGTGTGATTCCCCTTCCAAAATGAGATTTTAAATTTCACATCTAATAAAGTAATAACATCATCAACCGTGTATCTGTTCAGAATGTGCAACATAATGCCTTGAAGGTGCCAGCTAACTATATGCCTGCTAACCTTTTAGCTCCTTTGTTGAGCTTCTGTTTTTATACTGAATCTGTCAGTCAAGTTTCTTTACAGTATGTGATAACTACCTCTTGACAACTGGCATGAAACCATATTATTTCCATAAAATGCAGTCCAGCACTGTCCCACCTAGCAAGGCACCTTACTGCAGTCTGATTTTCTTTCTTTTACAGAAACTAGAAGGGAACATTCAGTAATCTGATCCAAACATTTATGAAAATAATTGTTTCTAAAGGTTTTTTGTTCTGTTGCTTTCTAGAAACTGCTTATTATCATCATGCAGTGTTTTTATGAGGTGGGATAGCAGATGCAAATCATAATCCTAAAAACACATTGCAAAAAGCAGAATGCTTGTAAACATGACATCAGAATATAAACTGACCATTACTGCCATCAGGAGAATAAAAGGCATTTCATATGGTCTGATGCCATGTGTATGTTGAGATTTCTATATAGAATGATAACTCAGGTTACTACATAAGTGAGTTAATACAAATAACTGACTGACATGCTTCATATATTGATGTGCGTTTAGGTGATGATTTGCTATGGCAATATTCCCTTTTAAAATACTACACTTTGAATTCTCAGAGTGATTAGTGAAGCATTTGATAACCTGGGACCTGGCGAACAAAGAATTTTATGCTGGGCAGTATTACTTCATAGACAGGTTTAGTGTTCCCAGCCTACGGCAGTAACTCCACTGCAGAGCTGAATAATATGGCTGTGCAGTGTTACCTTATAAACAAGAGTATCACATAGCAGTACCTAATCTAACAGGTCTGTTTCCACCTTTCTGAGGAGATGTCAAAGCTAGTTTTGCAAGGTAAACTTATTTATAAGTTGCATTAGCTGATATACATAAGGTATGTATTAAATGTGGTTTATCTTATTTATAAGTTGTATTAGCTACATAAGATATGTATAAAATGTGATTTACCTGATTTATACGTTGCATTACTTGGTGGAGGTACATAAGGTATGTATAAAATGTGATTTACCTCATTTATAAGTTACATTAGTTGGTAGAGATACATAAGGTATGTATAAAATGCGATTTACCTTATTTATAAGTTGCATTAGCTGGTAGAAATACATAAGGTATGTATAAAATGCAATTTTTCTTATTTATAAGTTGCATTAGCTGGTAGATATGTCTAATGACAGATATATAAAGGGTCTTTGGACCAGTATGCTTACTCAGTTAACAAATGCACAAAAATAAAAGTACATCATATACTCATCAAAATGTTTGTTCTATAAAGATTTTTATCTCTGTATAACTTTGTCTCCCTGGAGGCATTATCTAAGCTCTTTGAATTATAAAGAAAATGTCTGCTTCCGGCCTTTATATTGACAAAAAATGTTTTAATGCTTTTAACTGAGCAAAGAAATAGGAGCATAGGTATAGTACACTTGTAGCAGATGTCTCTGAATAGGGGTACATTACACAACACCCTATAAGATTACCTATCAACCTTCCCAGAATGACCTGTGCAGCAACAGTGTCTATGTATGTGTAAGAACTGCATGTGGTCATCATCCTTCCTTCAACAGGTTACTTTCACAACTGTCACTTGTATATCACCTGTCTTACTGAAAAGTGGACCCCTGAATGGTAAACACCTTCTAATCATGGATGCTTTTGGTGCTATCTACTGTTTCTCATAGATCATACAAGTTATAAAACTATAAACAAATTATGTATCATCATACACAGCACTCCTCACTATATGGCAATCTGTCCTGAATACCACACTCTCCCGTTGGCTCCTACTGAGAATTTAAAAAGCAATGTTGCAGTCTCTGCACCAATGTGCAGAGACACGGATATTTTTCCCCTTCTCACTTGCTTTAGCTGCTCTCCATTCCTAAACTAGTGTGCCTTGTCACACCTCCTTACGTAAATGAACAGCCAGGAACTACTACATAATAGACAATCGTAAGATGCCATGACATAAGCCTCTCTCATAAATAGCATTAACCCTTATGATGCTTGCATGCATCCTGGCCACCACCAATGCATACATTGCAACAAATGTTGGAAACATTCAGTTATAAAATGCAGAAAATATGCTATCAAACTAAGTTTCAAAGTCCAGCTATAGCAAGTGCCATATATAACTCCATTTAATCAGTTTCTGTGATAATATCATTTAAGCTCAAAAAAGTAAACTATTTATCTTCTGGATGACAAAGCCTATACAGACCTTTTAGAAAACAGTGCTGACATAATCCTGTATCTGTTTCACAACTTAGATCACTCTCTGGGAACATACACCCCCAATCCAGGCTGACACATACTGTAGCACTATTTTTTTTTTTTATTTTTATATGACATCGGTTTACCGGGGAAGTCTGGCTGGACAGCAGCCTGTTTTCACCAGAAGCCCAGGAAAAACAACTCCAAAACAGAAAAATACATTTTTTAAGTAACATTTTTTTACATAGCACAATCAAAATAATATATATTTTTTTAATTAACATTTGAGATAGTGTAATCATAGTAGTATCGCAGACAACTAAGTACAGAGCAATAAATTCATGAAATTAATAAAAATATTTCCCACAACTTACAATTTTGCATAAGATGAAATCTCCATGTATAAAGCTAGAAATAGTATATACAAAGATATTAGAAATTAGCAAGTAGAATATTAAACATAATTTACAGTTTTGAGTTTGTTTGATTTTAGTAACATCTAGTCAAATATTAGAAGGTCTTAAACTGGTATGAATTAATATAAGAAATATCAAGATAAAATAAATCTCTTGCAAAGCTAAATTTCACTTTATTTTCCTGACACTGTGACTGTTTCTGAATCTTGACTCATGCAATGCATTCTAGAATCAAAATATGCTCTACTAAGGTATGTACTATACATCCTGGAGTCTTACTGGAAACATAAAGGAGCTGGTGGCATTGCTAATATTCATTGCCTCTGTCTCATCTTCACTCCATTCTGGGCTGTTCTATACAGACAGCACATTCTCATTGTGGTTAAGATCATAGGATCATAGGTGGTTACTAGGCTAATGGCCCCAGGGTCCTTACAAGCCTAGTCAAGTTCAACCCCGTATTCCTAAGGCTTTCTGGTTCAAGTAGACATTAAAATCAACACCTATTGCCCCTATCCAAGAGGGATACAGGTGGAACTCCCAAGCGTACCTCTCAACTTCTTAGAGCAAGAAATCTGGACAAAACCATACATAAAAGTGGGGGAAAGGCACAAAAATAGGGACATTTTTTAAATACTGTTCTTACAAACTTAGAAAGTTGATAGAATAACAGGTTTTACATTAGTATGAATTTTCTGAAGGGTATGTAGTCGGAAACTCAAATGCCTGTCATTATTTTCTAACATCAGTCATTAATTCTTTGCCATTAATTTGACAGAAAACCACAATTTTATGAAAAATGGGCCAAAAACATTTGGCAAAAATCTGGACATTCTGTGAAAATCTGTACAGTTGAAAGGTATGCTCCCAAGGTGACTTTCCAGTTACCCATCCAATCATCCAAATTACCCTTTAATAGGTCCAACAAGGGGCTTTGTTTAACATGAATAGGAAGCTTGTTCCAAAAGTGGAGCAAGCTCTGTGAGACAAATCTGTCTCTCCAGCAAGTTCTGCTGATATCACATACTAGGTTAAGGTCCTTTAAATGAGTGACCCATGTGCCATTTGACTTGCGAATGTGCAGGATTTCCATTAAAGCTGGGTCAGAGATTGCTCTGTGTGCAAGGCACAGGTTACCTCTGAGCAGTCTGTATGACATAGAGTAAAGTGACAATGATTTCAGTCTGTCCACATAAGATGGATCTTGAAGACCCTGAATTTTCTTTGTAAGGAACCTTTGCAGTCTCTCCAATTGCTGCAGGTGTTTGGAAAGGTACATATCAAAGAGAGCGTTGTACTCTTATTATTGGCCTGATGAGGGAAGAGTACAGGGGGTTATAACTTCTTTTTTTTTTCTGGAGACAATGTCCTTACTCGTGAGATGAGCAATATAAAATGCCCTTCTTACCAGATGGAGATATGGTGATCGAAGTTAAGGTTGCTGTCAGCCTGTGTACCCAGATCTCTCACCCCTGACTGTGTGCTTCGGGTATTAGTATTGATGTGGTGGTTTGCAGGAACATCATCCTTGTCGAATGGGATGATAATGCATTTTTTTTTAATTAAGTTTAAGACCATGACTTTGGCACCAGTCATTAGTATGTGTAAGACCTTCTTGCAGGATGTTATCAACATATCCAAATTATTCTCTGTTGCTTGTATCTGTGGTCCACTTGACTCCCATGATTCAGTTGTTGAAAAGACTCTGCAGTGGTTTATTTCCAATGTGAAATCTAAGCTCATTATATTGGGTAATCTGAATGGGTTCACCACAGGTGCTTGAGATCCAAGTGCTTGAAAACCATTGTCCTGAAGCCAGGGATTTGAGCGCCTTGTATCTCGGCTAGGCTACTGTTCATGCTCTAACCTGAATATGAGTTTGGGCAAGCAACATTGGGGAGGGAGCACTACTGACACTCAAACTTGAATATGAGCTCGGGCAAGCAGCTGTAGGAAGGGAGCGGTGGTTAGGATTAGGGAGCTGGAGGTGGACTGTAGGATTAGGTAGCAGGAAGGGAGCTTTAAGTTTAAGAAGCAATCAGAGAATTTAGGTTTAGGGATGAGATTGGAGTTTTAGGTTTAGGGAGCAACCAAGGACTTTAGGATTAGGGAGGGAGAGTGGAGGCTTAGGGTTTGGGACAGTGGGGTTGCGTTGCAAACTGGCTGGGAGGTTTAAGTATATGTAGTTTTATAGTATTAGGTATTGGGAGGGCTATGTAAAAGCAGATCAGGAGAGTGGAAATTAGAGCTTTTGCTTTTTTAAGCAAGTAGTAGTGAACAGCTATATTTTAAGCTACTAACATCTGTAGTGGACCCATCTGAACTGTGACTGGAAGTGTCAAAGTATGAGTAAAATTGATTAATATCAGCTGACTGGATCCATTAACAGAAACCACTAATATCAAATCTAAAATGTAGAAAGCTGCTAACACAGAAAAAATGGAAATACAAAACAGTTTTTGCAGGGGAGAAGCCCCCAACACTCTTGTCTTCCACACTTCCCATTACTTAAATATAATAAGTCCTGTAATTACAAATCACAGAATAAGGGCAGACACAATATATTTACAACAGCTATTCTCTCACCTACAGACACAGAAAAAAAAGAATGTTGGCATTTACTATTGTGCAGGTATGAAGTCAGTGCATCAGAACATAAGAGAAAGGCATGTACAAATTTTTTTAATAAGGTTTTACTGCGTTTGTAGCTTTTGACATTATCAATTTAATGATAATGTGTTCTTATTAGTGGATTCAGTCACCTGGCATGAATCCGGTATACTCATTTACCAGGACAGACATAGGATCTTGCACAACTTATTTCTCCTCTTGATGCAAGGAACGGTAAAGTCTTTCATTCCGTCAGTACATTTGGTCTCATGCTGGTATGAGGGATTGCATTTTTCAGTGATCAGCATCTGGTCTTTTTTTTCATTCTGATGCTGTAGAAATATACAAAAAACAGAGCAATTCTGTTATTCAAGACATATGAGGAAATTCAGTCTTGAACTTTTCCATTAACTGGAGTCGTCTGAAGCAACGTTTGCTTGATATGAGAGTACGTACTTCGATTATGCCCTTCTGAAGACTCCCCACAATACTGCTCGACTTCATAAGCAAAGAAAATAGACCACTCGATCTTTCTTAGATCACTCCAAAAATTGAAACTGTGATTTCACAAAGAGATAATCTCTGAACCATCTTAAGCTTTCTATACTTTCTAACAAAATAACTTATTTTCTGTATTACCAGGGGCAATTCTTAACAAAAAAGTTCTGGAATACAATTAATCAGCTCCTGAATACTGGTTATATACCCACTGTTTTCCACGTTTATGCATCAACATCGCTACCAGCTTCAGACTAGAGATTTAGATCTGTGAGTTGTTTCTAACAATACATGACACACTATTAACAACATCTCAGTACAAGTCCTGAATTCTCACACTTCAAACTCGAACAATTTGAACATCTCTGTGACCCAAAGATTCCTTTGCAAATTAAAACTTGAATCAGTCTCTGTTGACAAACTAACTCTATTTTCGAAAACTGCAGCCGGTATTAATCAAGCACTCAAAAAATGAAGAGTGTCGGTCGTCAAGAAACAGGCCTTTGTGGAACATCTAAATAAAGGCAACTGCTATCAACAATCATAGTCTTTTTGTCCTCATGTCCCACTACTCAAAAATTCTAGAGAATGCACACATGCTGATCTCTTTCAACACTCTTCAAGAATAATCTGATATTTTGCACACAACGTGCTTCATACCTGCCCATGGCACAAATTTCTGTATACCTGCCCATGGCACAAATTTATGTTTGATGCCATTGAATACTTGCACATGCATTTGAAATTCAGATTATCAGACCACTAGCCTTGGAACCCTGCAAACAAATGACAGGGTCAACAATCACTGCCTTCTGGAACATCTAGCTTCATATGAGGCAATCTGTCCCTCAGTGCCTGTAGATGGCTCACTAGTTACCTTGAAGGTCAGTCATAATCTGCTAGGTAGGATAACTGCAGTCTCCCATTCCCCATTGCTGATGCCCCTAGTTTGTTTCATAAGGCTCAGTGTTTGAGCCTTTTATCTTCAAAGTTTTTATTAAAGGGATGTCACACCACTATGATGATGATACATAATGGGATCCAGATACTGAAACTGTGTCATCTTTCTCCTCCTCACTTGCAACATTGCATGTGTCATCAGTTTAAACTTCAGTAAAGTTTCTCTGGTATAGAAAAAAAACTCTTGCTTTCTCTGTGTGTTCTGTCTTCTAACTTTACTACTTTTTTAATCTATTTTTAACACCTTTATTGAATTATCACTTAAGATGTAGCCAAACATACGTTTATATAAAAGAAAACAAACCATGTTAACATGTTCCCAGTTTCATACATTACAAATTACATGTGTTCTTTTATATAACTATCATCAATCCAACATTACATAAATTGCTCAGTTCTTTTCTTCCCTTAAACCTCACTCTTCATCCAGGACATTATTCAGCATGTATCGATCCCACAATTATTTCTATGTAATTTGCTCTGACCCTTTCCTGAAGATCCAACTTCCAGTTCTTTTATCTCTGTTGCAATGTTCACTACTTCAAAAACAGTTGGTTTAGACTTTGATTTCCATTTTCTCGTAATTGCTTTTATGCAACCACCAGAATTAAACTTAACAAGGCCTTACTATGTCTAGGCAATTCAGATCCTGTGTCCCACTCAAAAGAATTATTTACTTAGTTACACCCATTTGCTCACCCAATATTTCTGTTAGAGTACTCTGTAGGAATTTTTAAAAGTCTGACAACTTATTACACTATCAAAACATATCTTCCCAGTTATCTCTTTCTTCCCCATCACACCACCATTTGCCACCTAAATAGAAAATTCTTTTGAATCTGCTTCTGGGTATAAAACACCTATACAAATACTTCAAAACAAAAATCCTAAGTCTTCTAGACTTTGTTGCATATTTAGGAGCCATGCATATGTCCTCCCATTGTTCTCTTCTAAATTGTTTATCCGGTCTCTCTTCCCAATCTTTTCTAACCTCCTCTGACTGATTCCTATAGTTATTGTGCAATATTTAATATGCCCTACTAATTATCCCTTTTTAACAGTAGCTTCTGTTCTAAAGTCAAGTAAAAACTCTACCAGAGCACATCTTTCACTTAGGATTCCCATAGCCCTATCTCTTTGCCTATACTCTGATGTGAATCTCTGATAGGGAAGGCAGTCTCTAGCCTGTAGTCCAAATGTCTTCTTGGCCTCTTCCCATTCCATTACCTTTCCCTGCCTAGTTATTTGCTCCCAATACTTTGTCTCCTTTGCCAATTTTGTCAAGTAAATTCCAGACCCCTCTTGCCTACTCTGTGTACCTAAACAAACAACATACCAGTGTCTCACAAACACAGCCCATAAGGCAAAATAATAAACCACTACAGCCCGCAAGACATAACAATAGACCAAACACACTAGTCATTGGTGACTCACTTGTGAGATACACCGATGTCCCCCTCACCAGGCTCGACAAGGAGAAGGTCACAGTCAGTTGTCTGTCTGGTGCCAGAATCCGCCACATTATGCAAGCACTTAAGTCTCTCCACAATGAGTACAAGTACAACTCTGTCATTGTACATGCTGGTGTGAATCACTTCAGATGTACCTCCCTGGACTATTTGAAGAGAGACATGATTGAACTCTCAGAGTATGTGTTCCAGGCAGGTATGGCCTTAGCCCTAAGCAGCCTCCTACCTTCACCAAGAATGATACCACAATACCAACAAAAAATGATTGACTTCAACAATTGGCTTCGTTTCTGGTGTCATTCCAAGGGGATCCAGGATCTGTCTGCCTGGGATGACATGGTTGACAGGCCTCGATGCTTTGCCAGAGATGGCCTTTACCTGTCACCACTGGGTTTCTGGATTCTGGCCAAGGGTCTCACCTCCCCATTGTGCCTTTTTGAGATAATGTCCCAAAGACAAACCTTCCAACTTAAAAGATTTGTCAAAAAGCAAATTGAAGGTCATGCTGCTTAACACTAGGAGCCTTAACCTGAAAATGTTCTCACTGGAGGCCCTCCTTGCACTGGAAGATGCTGATGTCTGGGCGGTTACGGAAACTTGGTTCAGGGCTGCGGAGAGCAACTCTGCCTTACCATCCTATACTTCATTCTACACATTCCGACCCCAAAATGTGGTCAGGAAGACTAAGGGTGGCAGTGTCTCTATCTTCATTAAGGACAGGCACACCTCCAGACTAGTTTGCCAGCATGACGGACTGGAACTACTTCAGGTACAACTGACAGTTGTCAAGATACCCATCCAAGTTATAGCTAGCTATAGACCTCCCCATGACTCAGGACACCCACTCCTCTTACCAGGATCTACTTGACTCCATCAAGGTACCCCCTAATACCCTGATCCTTGGTGACTTCAACTACCCCACCATAGACTGGGTGAACTTTTCTTGCACTAATGCACTCATGTACTCTCACAATGATTCCTCGACTTCATCAGTTTTAACACACTAGACCAGCTCATCTCATCTCCCACAAGGGAAGATAACATTCTGTACTTGAGTCTTACCAACATGGGTGACCAAAGCACCACTCCCATAGTATGTTCTTCCCTGGTGAGATCAGATCATCGGACTGTCTCATTCAAAGTTTCTCTCTGACCCAACCACCCCCCCAGCCATAATCAAGCTAACAAACATCTCAAAAGCTGACTACAACCTCTTAAGGGAGGGTATATGTGGCGTCACACTACTGCCCCCCCCCCGAGGATACAGACGACTATGCTGAACATTATGCCAATGCAGTATACAAACATCTGTACAACTGCATGGATTCAGCCATAGCCAATATAATTAAAACCTGCTCTTCAAGGAAACTCAAACCTGTTTGGTGGACATCCTCTATCAAAAGGTTTTACAACAAAAGGAAGAAACTGTTGTCCAAGGGTAAAAGGGAACAAATTCCAGATTGGAAAAACTCCCTCCTTAGCCTCAACAAGCAAATTAGATCACCAGTGAAAACCTCCAAGGCCAATTATGAATCAAAATTAGCCTCCATAACAAAAGGAAACCATAAAGTCTTCTTCAGTAACAACAGGAACTTCCATGGCAAAGCCTAGATTTGTTCCGAAGTCGTACTTAACAGTATCACTTACACTGATCCTGTTGACGTAGCCAACCTGCTAATAGATAGGTTCAGAGAAAACTTCACCCCCCCCCTGTCCACCCCCAAAGGTCCTTTTGACATCCCTGGTACTTGTACCGCACCTTACATCTCCATAGATCAAGTGTTACAGGCCCTATCCTAGGCAAAGAATACAGCTTCCATGGGACCTGATAGTATCCCAGGATGTATTATGTACCATTTCCAGCAATAACTGGCTTCGCCATTGAGCATCCTATTCAACCACAACCTAAGTACAGGCTTCTTTGCCAGCAGAGTGGAGAACTGCCATTGTCATCCCTTTGCACAAAAGTGGTGCCACTACTGACCCTGGAAACTATCACCTCATTAGCTTGACAAGTCTGATCTGTAAAGCCATGGACCATATTATTATGGATCTCATAAACAAGGGCATAGGCAATCTCCAAGCATTTGACCCCACCCAGTTTGGATTCGTCAAGGGCAGATCTTGCCTGTTGAACCTGGTTGACTTCTTTGAGACTGTCACCAAGGCCCTGGATGAGGGAAAGTCAGTACATACAGTTTACCTTGACTTGGCTAAGGCCTTTGACACAATTCCCCATTTGGGCATCATCAAAAAGCTAGCACAACTTGGCATAAATCCCTATCTCATCTGGTGGGTGGCCAGTTGCCTCACCGACAAGACCCTCTCCGATAGCAGACCTGTCACTAGTGGAGTTCTCCAGGGATCTGTCCCGGGACCCCTACTGTTTGGCATCTATTTCTCAGAGGTCTAGGCAAAGACAAAAGGCCTGTGGCTGACCAAGTTTGCAGACGACTGTAAGTTGTGTGCTGTCATTGACTTCCCACGTGATGTTAACATACTGCAAGAGGGTCTCACAGCAACTAATGACTGGTGCCAAAGTCATGGCCTCAAGCTAAATGCAAAAAAGTATCATCATATCAGTCAGCAAAAACACGCCCTATTGATTACCACATCAATGGCAATCCCCTAAGCACACAACCTCTGGAGAGAGACCTGGGCATTCAGGTTGATAACCTCACATTTGACCATCATGTAGCATCAGTGGTCAGAAAAGCCTTTTACTTGGTTCATCTCATAAGTAAAGGGATTACATCCAGAAAAAAGGAGGTTATTAGCTCTCTATACTCTGGGCCGGCCTTAGCTGAAATGGCGCCCTAGGCAAAGTAGTACTCTGGCGCCCCTTAAGCCCCACCCACACTATACTAATGAACACCTGTATAAACCACCCCCACAGGTAGGCCACTCCCCAAGGCGGCCACTCCAGTCATTTCCTTCAGTTGTTTAAATGCATAGGAGAAAAGATACATTGTAATGTAATTAAACTGCAAGTGAATGACGGTGGAATTTTCCTTTAATAAACCTGCTTTATAAGTTGTTCCTTCACACATATTTTACTATAAAAGTCATGTCCTCAGAAAATAGAAGCCCATGTGCCTTGTTTCAAAGGGTTGCTTAAGTTAAACAGTTTAATTTACTTTGGGGTAGGTGAGTGAGTCTTACAGCTCAGTGAAAATAGAATAGCAACCTCTCTCCTCCCTGTGTACAGTAGCTTAAGCTAGAATAGCACAAACACAGATAGCCATTTGCTAAACGATACAGTCTCACAATGACAGCATGAGCGGTAAACTTCTCCACCATTAAAATGGCATGAAAACCTACATTCATAGAAAATGCATCTGGCCAGCGGAGGATTAAGTTTATCTTTGGGATGTTTTCAAAAGAGACTCCTTGCACACATTTTTAGGGCCATGTATACATGTATTTGTTCTTTGATTCAGCTTCCTGATTGTAGTAAATTATATTCCTTGTATAATATCAGTGCCACTTGTTAGAAAGTGTTTTAAATTGCAGTTTAACATTCCTTTAATAGGCAATGAAACAAAATGTATAAACCAAAAATGACAACCTTACTCATTTCAGAAAATTTCAACCATAAAACGCCATTACAATCCACCAATATCAATCAATACGCACTCTCGGCAGAAGTAAAATATTCTGAATAATTCCACATTAAAGAAATCCATAACTAATGAAGAGGTTGCTACTGGCAAGTAACTTTACACCTCAATGTTTCATCTATGAATTCAATACCTGTTGCCCTTGAAGAATTAATTTCCTATATTACAATTAAAAAATGATAAACTGGTAATATTGCAATAGGAAATGACTAAAACTGACAGGTTCATAGTTACTAGATATCTCATACAAAGGAGGACACACTCAGGAGTGTAACCCCTCCCAGTTTAAAGGCAACAAATAATCAGCAATCTTATGGGTGCTACAATGTCAGCACTTCATCTACATGGTGTGGGAGTAGAATCCACATGGTGTGGGAATAGAATCCACAGCTTTCTGCACCAAAGGCAATTATGCTACTAACACTGCTTTCAAATTCTACAACACGGTCTACCATTTGATAAACAAAACAGTCAGGTGCACACTGAAAATGGACTTAGCATGAGCACCAGTAAACTTTCTTCCTTTGAAGCTCACAATTCCATGAAAATGACCTGAAACTCATAATCCCTTAAAAATGCACTACAACTCAGTTCCCTAAAAATAAACTCAAACTCATTTCTGTCAGCAATCTGGTAGTTGGTGTAGAGCAGTGGTTCCCAAACCTTTATGGACAGAAACCCACTTATAGAAATGGTAATTTTTCTCTATCCATTACCTGCGTCAGCATGTGTGCATGTGAAACACTCATGGGACTCCTTAAAGAAGGCGCCACCCCCCCCCCCCCGCAGTGTTTTTTCTGGATTTAAAGGGCCCATGCAAACTACTCATACTTTATTAGCAGAGCCGGATCATGGTCAAATGGGACCCTAGGCATGGTAATAGACTGAAGGTCCCCCTGAGCAGCCCCTCTTACAGCAGCCCCCTCCCCAGCCATACCAGTGTTCCATTACTTGGGTATTTCTCCCCAGTTACCATGAACACTGTTCAAACCTAACAGTATGTATGCTGTGACTTATTTACTTCTACAACCATTAGATATTGAAATAAAATGCACAACCACCGATAGCCATTTGCTGAACAGTACAGTCTGGCAATGAAAACAGACTTAGCAAGAGCAGTAAACTTCACTGCCATTGAAACTCATGTTCATTGAAGCAGCATTAAAACTCACATTCAAATAAAATGCATCTGGCCAGTGGAGAATTAGGTTTACCTTTGGACTGTTTTAAAACTGTAGGCTCCTTGAGCACATTTTTATGGCCATGCAGACTTGTATGTGCTCTTTGATTCACCTTCCTGATTGTATTAAATACTCCTTGTATAATGTATAATAAGGCACTACTTGTTGGTGTGTTTTAACTTTGTAGCTTTGTGCTTTAAATTTGTAGTTTACATTTTTCCAGTAAGCAATAAAACAAAATGCATGGCTCAATTATGACAAAACTGCTCATTTGAGAATGTTTTAACCATAAAAGGCCACTCAAACTTATGTCATAACAATCCACCAGTCTAAGCCAATAAGCACAATCTCTGCAAAATTAAATTTCACCTGAATAATTCTACATTAAAGAGATTTGTAAATAATGAAAAGGCTGTTACTGGCAAACAACTTTACATGTCAGTGTTTCATCTACAAATTCAATACCTGCTGCTCTTTAAGAATTAATTGCCTATGTTACATAAAAAAATTATAATACTACAATAAGGAATGACTGAGAAACTGACAAGTTTATAGGCACTAGGCATCTTAAACAAAGGAGGACACACTCAGGAATGCAGAACCACTTCCCCCCCTTAACATGCACCAAATAATTGGCAACTAGGGCATTACATACCATGCCTCCATACCTCCCAACTGCTTAGCACAAGAGAGCTGGACAAAGCCTAAAATATTATGGGGGGGGGGGGACACAAAGGCCCCAAAAGAGGGACAAATTATAAATATTGCTATTATAGACTTAGAAAGTTGCTAGGATAACAGCATTTATCTTAGCAGACATTGTCTAAAGGAAATGAAAACTGAAACTCAAGTGTATGACATTTAATTTCAATCTTTAGTGATTTTCCAGAAAACCACACATTTTATGAGGAATAGGCAAAAAATGAGGCAAAAATCTGCACAGTCTGCAAACATCTGGACAGTTGAAAGGTATGCATACCTCTCAACATCTTAATGCAAACAATCTGCACAAAACCTAAAATAACGAATGCGATGGGCAAAAAATAGGGACAGTGAAGTAGTGCGCTTTTTAACTTAGAAAGTTACTAGAATAACAGGATTTGTATTAGCATGTATTTTGTGAAGGATGCAAACTTTGAAACTCATATACATGTCATTTTGTGACTTCAGTCCTCCCTGATTTGCCAGAAAACCACACATTTTATGAGAAACAGAAACTATAATGCTAAATCTGAACACTTGAAAAGGTATGTTAAACACACACTTACTCTCTCACATAGCAACACACACACACATACCTTCTCTTTCATACAGTAATTAACTAGTTTAAATTCCACACACTCCTACTCTACTCTTTCATACAACAAACAGACACGTACTTTTCTCTCTCATACAGAGCCAAATGGAACTACTAGTTTAAATTACACACACACACACACACACACACACACACACACACACACACACACACACACACACACGCACACACACACACACCTTCTCTCTGTTCTCACATAGCAGGCTGGCATTTGAAGCCAATCGTTTCTTGGTATTGTAGCAACATAATCAACCCAGTCTGGTCTAATTGCAGCACTTCTAGGAGACATTTAATGCCAAAAGACTTAGGATTTTACATCCAGTGAACTGCACTATTTAATTAATTTTAATAACTGAAAGGTATAAAGACAAAGCACTTAATGTTTAATGTACATATTGCATTTAGTTCAGTTTGTAAAGCAGACAGTGAAATTAGAATTAAAAAATGTCCCAACAGTAAGACCACTGGAAATGTGTTTAAGAATATCATAGACAAAAAAAAAAAAAATCATAGATATATCAGACTTTCCACTTGCATTGCATCACACAATTAATAATATAACATTTCACTCAGTGTAGAATAGTGCTGAACTCCTGATCCTGTAAACAGCTGTCTTGTATTTTGGAATTAGATTAGAATGCTACATAACACAGGTACCAAAAAAGCATTACTGCCACTGTGTTTTAAAGGCCATTAAGTCTAAACTATGCATAATATATTTAATCGTGCTTTCTGGGGTATATCTATTTCAATGAAAGTACATTCAGTTTGTACAACAAAATTATATAAATATGTCTTAGTGTTGTATGACCCAAATTATGTAAAATTTCCTTGTTGCATTTTAGTGAAACAGTTGATGAAATGCTCATACAACTGATCATGGGCCAAGAACACAGCAAAATGTAAACACTAATACTATTAGCTGACTTTTGTAAAACATGCTAAAGTTTTTGTTTTTTTTTCCAAAATACAGGCTAAAGGCTCCATAAGGCACCACATGAGACTTACTCTATGAGTCATAGTTTTATCTATTAATAACTGATACATTTTAAAAAGTCTTCAGCTTACAGTAAGTGCCTGCTCCAGAACTTCTAACTAAACACACACATACAACATATCTGAGTAAAGTATACAAAGCTGAGTATGGACATTTAAAATTGAACTCAATGACAGAACACTGGGAAATATCAGATAAAGTAGTCAGTCACGCTATTTTAAAATAAAAGCACGACATCCGCACAACACTTCTACAAAGTTTTTTAATGCCTAACTAAAATCCCCACGTTTTCATCGAAAACATAGAACTAACTTTGTAGAAGTGTTGCGCAAAGTTCATGGTTTTATTCTAAAATAACTTGATTCAGTACTTTATCCAATACTTCCAGGTGCCCTGTTGTTATTGAGTTTGTCTGGTCTGCTTTGGGACACATTTAAAGATGTACTATATGCAAAATTTTCTAAATGTATATGCATCACAGATAAGAAAGTGATTTTACTACGGACAGACTTTCAACATATCAGCAACATACGCAAACCTACTCTCACACATTAACACATGCACACACTTCATCTCTCATGCAAACAGAGCAGATAATTTAAATTCCGTACACACACACACACACACACATATAAACACACACTTTCTGTCTCATACAGAAATGAACGGCTTAAATTACACATAGACACCTGCACACATACACTTACCTGCTTTCTAAACCAGATGGCTACAGGCGGACAAGCGGACTTGGCTCATTTATTATTATAATATTATTATTGTTAGTTTAAATTACACGCAGGCCAGAAGAATGTATTTAGGTCCACGCTGGCGTCGTGACGCATGCATGTTCATGTTTCTCCTTAAAGTAACAGACGCTTGTACCGCGAGGTAAAGACTTTTTTTTTTTAAGTCTCCTAGCCAACCTGCAGTTGTAAGGTGTAGAGCGCTCATCCCCTCTTGCACTATGGTTCATGCTTCCGGTTACGAGCCGAGAAGAATGCAAACTTTATTAATTAAAATAAATAAATAAATACATAAAGAAAAATAGCGCCCTTTACAAGGTCGGCCAGTATGGAGCCCTAGGCGGTCGCCTAGTTTGCCTATGCCTAAGGCCAGCCATGTCTATACTCCTCCCTCATTAGACCAGTAATTGAGTATAATGTCCTGTTTGAGTTGCACCTCTCCAAACATCTGCACCAACTGGAAAGACCACTGAAATATCTCACAAGGAGAATCCATGGCCTCCACCACCTGTCCTATGCAGACAGGCTCAAATCACTATCACTCTACTCGGTATCATACAGATTGCTCAGGGGTGATCTGTGTCTCTCCTGCAAAGCAATCTTGTATCCTGCCCTACTAGAGATGCTCCATATCTGTAAGTCTAACTCCTCATGCACTACACACTCAAAAGGCCTGAATCTAGTATGCGGCATCAACAAAACCTGTTGGAGAGACAGGTTTGTTTCCCAGAGCCTGCCCCATCTCTGGAATAGACTTCCCATACACATCAAATAGCACAATCTTGCTGAGTGGATGGGAAACCACAAATTTGTCCCAGGGGTTTCACCTGTCTCCCTCGCTGACAGTGATGAAAGGTGCTGAGTGAAGTTTCTTTTTGAGGATAAACTCTTGGCTAGACTTGGAAGGGCCCTAAGGCCATTAGCCTAACCTCCCATGATCCCTAATTCCAGTCCTTCCTACAAGCAAAATCTCCTTTCTCCATTTTCACATTTGCTTAGTTCTCAGAATAGTTTCTGCTGCTTTATGAATACAATATTTTGTATAGCTGCTGATATTCCCCTTAAGGTTCTGCATCCAAAAATCCCACTCTCTCCTTTCTTGAACCCCCCCCCCACTTTGTCATCATCCCTTTTCACTTTGAATTATAGCTTTCTGTGTGTGTGTTATGTATACGAACCTTAATTGTGTAACTCTAAAATATCCCTTTCAAATCAGGTAATCCTAAACCATTTGCTCTATTAGAAGAACCAACTTTTCCTACTTGACCCTTGCTCTCTTCCCCTTCCCAATAAATTCCTTCAACTCCTTATTAATTATTGTCCACAACTGCTCCTCTGGTGGATAAAAATATGCCTGACCTGTATATAAAACTAATGGGACTATAAACATTTTCACTGCTTGTATCTTGCTATCCATATCAAGAGCTTCCAGTTTCTCAGTTTTTTGTATTATCTTTTGTTTAGTCACCTCTGACATATCCTTAGCTGCTATAACAGAAGTCTTTTTAATCCATACTCTTAAATACTTAATTTTATTGTGTCCCCATAAATATAGTTATTATTGACCTCATTTATGTGTGGGCACAAAATAATATCATCTGCAAATAGAGCCAACTTTTCTTGATTACTGTACCAATTATATTCATGAATTTCTGAGTCCTTTATTTTCTTTGCCAATGGCTCTAAATATAAAGCAAATAACAAAGGTGAAAGAGGCAAAGGTGTAGCCAGGCATACTCTTTGTACACTACCGAGTACATTTTTTTCAGAGCATCAAATTTATATGGCTTTTTGCAAGTTATATTTCTACAACTGTCTAAATGAATGCCTCCAGCAACAGATGCAATATTGCTAATCTAAAAACAATATATTTGATAAATTTAGGAGAAACAGCTGAAAATATTACTTCTATTTATTAAGTGCTGGGGAGGGTTAGCATTTTGAGAGATGTGTCCATTATTAAATGATAGGTGTCCAAGGGGGGTAGCATTGAGAGCTTGTAAGGACAAAATGGAAATTGCTTGTTACACCCCTGGAAAGAGGACACCCCTGCCTGGTTCCTCTGTTCAGACACAACGTATCAGAGAGGAACCCCTCTACTTTAATTCTTGCCTCCAGTCCCTCATATAGCCTCATAATTAACCTTACTATTGTGTCAGGGAATGCAAATACTTCAATTTTCCTACTCATTAAATCCCAGCTTACTCTGTTGAGTGCTTTCTCTACATCAAGACCCACCAGCAACAGTAGCATTTTCTTTCATTCTTCTTCCTTCTGGATCATCATTGTTCTATTAATGTTGTCAAATGTTTACCCCCCGCCACACACACACACAAAATCATATTTATTCATATCTATCAATTCTGACAACATCTTTGCCATTCTTTTAGTTATTGTAGGTATAAACAATTTATAATCATGGCTTAAAACTGAAAGGGTCTATATGAAGCTGGGTCTGCTGTATCTTTACGCTCTTTAGGTATTACAGCCGCCACAGCTTTCTTCCAGGATGCTGCTGTTTCCCTTCCTTTTAATGTACTGCTAAACAAAACCTTCCTCATCTTTATCACTTTCTTCCCTCCTAGCTTACAAAGGAATACCATCTATTCCTGGAGACTTTCCTCCAGATTGATTATTCATCACCATTTTTATCACATATCCTCCTATCTTAACCGTTAATTCTTGAGCCTCGTCTGCCTCTAACATTGGCATACTTAAGTCTTCCAGAAATATTTCCATCTGTGCTCGTTCTTGATTTCCACATAAAACTATTTTTTTTTCTGAGAAGACTCGTGCTCAGCAAGTCTTTCTTTTATTTCATTCTCTGATTTGTGGAGGTTTTCAGCTAATCTGACTGGTTACTTAAAGCTTAATTCTATTTTTCAGTCTTTTGTCATTTGATTTTATATATTCCTTCAGTGTCTCCCTTATTGTAACACCCCTAAATACGTTTGATTTATTCTTTCCTCTAAATTACTGGAAGGCATATCCTGTTCTAAAGCTCTAATTTGAACTACTTTTTGTTAAACAGCTGCAAGGTTTCTCCAAGCTAATGATTTTTCTTCTTATTTTCTTGTAGTTTATCTTATACTTCCAAAGTATTTCTTTACTGGCATTTAGTCAGTTTAATTTCTAGCCAATAATGACATTGTTCCAAACAGATACTTTTTATTGGCTTTTTAAACACTTTCTGTTTTCACACTGGAAGAGCATATTCCAATATATTACCCAGTCATCTAGCATCTTGGAAAATCCTAAGGCTTTAAAATTGTGCTGTTGTGCACAATGACCCTTCATTTGTGCATTGGATTAAACATATGACTGTTCCTGTGTTGCACCTGAGCTATGACACTCAAACATTCATGCTGGACACTTGTGAAACTATTTTCTGTGGAAGAGTGAATGTTCTCACTCTGTGCTACAACAGTACTATCAGACACTGTAGATCTGCATGGTTTTTCCCTTTGTTGCCTATTAACCATTAGGCATTCCCTGACAGTCTTAGTCCATGTTTCACTGTCCAGGATACTTCAAACTGAGGATGAGAGCTGAGAAGAGGGTTCACCATCCAGGCAGAGATGGACATGATTTGTGCCCTTGCTAACATCTTGGCAATGAATGCATTTGTTATAGCCTTAACCCCACCCCATGGTGACTGACATAAGCACCAACATTACCACATGGTACATTATGCCCCCTTTCTCTATATACGTGCTCCCACAAACATGCCTATGAGGGCTATTATTACCACAGTCTTGGATTGCAGAGCCCACATCTCAATTTCTTAGAAATTGGTGCCATGCAAGCTACTGCTTGTATGAGGGAAATGGGTGACCAGATGGCACCAGCCGCCTCCTTATGAGGAGGTAAGCTAGCATAGACTGTTCACACTTACCTACTCCAGTTCAAGTCTTTCAGTGCCATAGTCACCTCTCGGACTCAGATTGTTTAGGTTATAGTCAGGTCTTGATCATTCTATACCACAGTGTCAAGCCTGCTCTTCTAATCTTCAGCTATGTCTTCACTAAATTGTATGGTTGGTGATCTATTTGGCATCTATACTTCCTGACTTATTTTCATTTTGCCTAGTGCCTCACAAGCATTTCTGTCCAAAATATTTGATTACTTTAATGGAATTCAGAGGGACATTGTCTGGAATAACAACTTGCATTTTTTTTTCCATTTGTACTCACAGTCTAGCCGTACATAACCCAGAGGCTTTATTTTATGACATGAGTTTGATAGAAACATCATGCAGACTTGAACACTTTAATATTTGAATTAAGTCCCTTAAAAGTAGAACCTAACAATATGTTGCACTCTACTCCAAAATCTTGCTTAAACACAACTGACTTGCTTTTTATCTGAATGTTTTCTGACCAGTGACTGCTTTTGTTATCAATACAGCATGAAGTACATACACATTTTTATCACTGTGGTTTAGGTATAGTCTACTGCAATTCAATCTGAATCATATACTCGGTTAAATAAATGGGTTTCAGTAGTACACATAAATGTTTCTGCTTTTACATATTTCTTTTGCCTTTTAAAATCAATAGCTTCTGTAGCATTTTATTATGTTATTATTAAGTGCTTTGCAAAAGTGTGTTCTTATACCTACAGCCACAGTGCTTGCATTGATGGATCCTGTTTGTTTATTACCCAGCACCATTTTGTATACCATACTGTTACCAGGCACTTTCACTTTTATTTTAATATTTTAACAATTTTAGATTTAATTTAGTTTTTTACGTTCAAACCTTATTTGTCACACTTCCAGCTCTTCAGCCATGCTGCCAGGCTGAATGTTAGGTTACTTACTTTTCATACGTCAACTGTTTTTTTTTTTTTCCCAGTATCAGATTCACTTACCTTTATTGCCTTCTTCTTAGCTGATCATTTCTGATTCCACACATAGTTCTAACTCAGGTTCAATAAATTAGCAAAATTACCAGTCTCAAAATCTTGCATTCTGTGCTTAAGATCAAATAAGCAACTACTGAATCCTGAACTATTTCATTTCTAATAAGAAATAATATATTCTACTTTGGTTGACTGTGTACTTAGAAGTTGTCCTTCAAGAGAAAATCTTACCTCCCTCATCTTTTCCAAGGGTATATGTGTTAAATGCAAAAAAAATAAAAAAATAATAATTTATTTAGTCAAACAATACAAGAAAATAGAAAACAGCAGTAGATGTTTCCATTGAACTGCTCAGTATTACTGATGGTCTGCTATTGCCAGTAGATGTGCTGTTGACAAAGGACCATTAGAAAGCATATGGTTCAGCAGAAGTTTAGTAAATAAGAAACACACAGCAGTATCAAACGCAGCATGGTAATAACAAATAATCTTCAGTGACTTTTCTTCTGACACATCATATATGCATATTAATATTAAAATAGGTTTACTATCATTATACTGAATCACAGAACATATTTAAAAAAAATAATCAATGTTAATTGCCACATTACAGTTCTGAAATGTGAAAATGTTGAAATTAATGTTACGCAATGGTCGACATTCGCTTTTTTCACATTTCCATTTTTGTGTGAAGTACTCACACTTTCTAAGACCATCAAGTGTACAATCATAAACAGAGCATCCGACACACAAATAATGTTATAACTTTTGTCCGGTAAAGGCAAGACATTACATGCGATGTAAGTAAGAGAAGTACAGACATATTAATGCGTAACAGCAATGCATTATAACTTCAAATGAGCAATGTTGAGCAACCAGCTCAATAAAACCAAATGAAGTTAAGTGTTTCCATCTCAATAACAGGTGCTTAAACATAGCGTCTTTGTTCAATAAACATTTTCTCTTAGGAGATGGAGGTAAACCGCAGAGAAGTCTACTGTTTACATCTTCTACATGATTCTGCTCTAGCTGCATTGCATGTAAGACATCTAGCATGTACAACTTTTGTTTACCTAATAAACTACGCCATCATCTGTGCCATCCTTCTGCTGCATTTTGACTTCATGGCTACCCTAAAGTTCATGTATCCCATCGATTCCAGAAGTTAACTTCAAAGAGTGGAATAGTCTTCAGAGGTAGTATTCCGTCTTCTGTACTGTCTTGGTCTACCCTCTATGTAATTTTCTTTAAAGAAAACACATAACAGTTTCCCAATGTCTGGCATATCCTGTTCAACATCTGCAAATGTTGTTGGAACAGAGTCAGGGGAGAGAAACATTAAAGCAGGAATGTACTTCCATATCATAGCGAAGTGAGCATTGCTACCAAATTCTACTGCCAAATATAATTTTTGTACTTGTCTCCATACAGTCTGACACAGATGAAACCAACACCCTTTTACCCGTTAGGTAGATTCCTTTTAATGGTATTAACCACCCCTTTCTCAAAGTCACTTAAAATCATATTTGGTCTTAATTGTAAACTGTAACATACACAAAACTGAAGTGCATGATGCCAAAATATATCATAGTTTTCCTCAGCCTTTGATGGCAAAATTGCATAACCAACACATGTAATCTTTTTACTGGCACCTCTTTATAAACCACAGGGTATAGTGTATACTTGCTTACGTTCTCTTGTACTGACAGGACAAGTTACATCTGCAAGTATAAACTCTGCAGAGCACAACATGCACAGATTTCCTTCAGTTGTTATAATTACAACATTAGGGCATGATTCAGTTACTGCAGTACGTTCAATTATGAATTGTCCATTTTTAATAGGAAGCATATCACTTTTCATATCTCTTAAACTCAGTATATCAGCAAACATTTGCTGTCTTTTTTCTGTCTAACTCTACGCATAGTCTGCTAAATGCTGAACAGTTTGGCAAATTATTAACATCATATGTAGAAGTACTTGCTAGCACCTCAGAAACAATTTTACATGGGATTCAAGCAAACAGCTAGTAAACAACTCCTGGCTCATAAATATTTATGGTATTCCATGAGGAAAAAAAAGGACCCAGAAGGACACTTGGAAAATGATATTTGAACTCATTCTGACATGATTGTAACGCATATTTCTGTATGCTGCATAGCTTGATATAGATGAGAACTGTATACAGGTTATCTAATGTATATAGGTTTTATGTTTGTAGGTCTGTATATTGTATGTTATTGTTTTATTCTCTGGTATATCGTTTTCTTGTCTTCATTTGGTTTTGATATAACCCTAATAAAAAGGAATTGAAAAAAAAAAAAGAAAAAAAAAAGAAACAATTTTACAAGGATCTTCGATGGAATTTTCAGGACATCTTTTAATACTTTCCCAAGCTTTACACACATCAACTTTAACTGGAGCTGGTGGATGAAAGTGACAAGAACTCGTTTCTAATTGTTCACCTTGAACAACTGCAACACTTACACATCGGCCTTTACACTTGTCATCTGCTTTCCTAACACAGCACCAGTAAATTCTATTATTGTTACATTTCTACAAATAACAATTACAACCATCAATACATAGCACTTTTTTACCTTTCTGGGAAGCAACTGTTTCATATACACTACCAATAGTACCAGGTACAAAATCTACACATTCGGAATCCACTGCAGAGTTTTTCATTACAATCCTCAGTGAAATATTGCATTAATGATTATTCTGAACTGATATACAAACTTATTTTTATTACCCAGTTATTCTGGCTCATAAATGTTTTCACTCTTTTCTAACTCACTTTCTTACTGTTGACCTTTACACTTTAACTGCTAGTACATTATGTTGTTACGTTTGAATTTCCTATCTGTTATGTCAGCTTCATAATGTTGAGTTCCTCATACTCGAACGAGTCTGTTTGTTGGTTAACACTCATTCAAAATACTGAGGTATGGTGTTCAATATTTGAAATATGTGCATTCATGTAATGTATATTCGACTAAGTGCAATTCTGCGATATGATAGTAAACCTTACAGATATACATGGTCAAGATGAATGGATGAAGCACAGACCATAGCTACTTACACAAAAAGCTTTACTAATGATTGCCTGTGGCTGGAGGATGGTGATTCACTTACTCAGTAGCTCTAACTCCTTACAGAAACATTGACCTATTTCACATATTAACACACATACGTGACCATGTATTCCAGGGCACAAATGGTTCGTTTTAATAGTCTTACATTTGGTGTGATGGTCCCATTCTCAACAGACTTTACATGGTGAGGTAGGCATTATAGAACAATGCGGAATTTTGTATAATGTCACAAATATTTCTGTAACCTTCAGACAAAAGAATGAGATTAGAGGAAGTGCAACTGTACCCGATTTGTTTATTTATGTATGTATGCATGCGTGTATTTATTTAGTTAGTTAGTCATTATTTTAATTGTATTTATCTTTTTAACTCTTTATATTTTAGAGGTTAAGAAGGCTGGACACCAGATTTTTCTTTGCCCACAACCCATCCCAAACTCATTATCCTTGGGATTCAGAAACATTTTCCATTTCATGCTGGACAATTGTGCATGATTAGCATACTTGTGCAGGGTGTGTGTCACTCACAGACACAATGAGCATGAGCCAGGGAGACTGAGCAACCTAACTGCCCACATTGTATGCTAATGGTAGTACAGTGATGTGGGAATGAGCAGCATTATTACAATGAGGGTGCTGTTGGATAGAATAGAAATAAGGGTAAACAACATAGTAGAGTGATTCAGAAATGTACATGTTCCTCAACTGTAAGTTCTACTAGCCCTAAAGAAATTGACTGCCATAAAATTCCTGTAGTAAAAAGAGAGGAATAGCAGAATGATGTTAGGTAGTCGCAACATTAGCAGTCTTGCATATGCAACAGGCTGAACTCACTGCTGTGAGTCACAATGTTGCATGATGTCACTCACAAAGGTGCATTGTCATTCAACCATACTTAATATATCATGCCATTCATTATATTCAAATTATAGAATAATATTTTGTGTATAGAGACACCATGCAAGAACTAGTCAAGGAATGTAGCTGCCATCAACTGCAGACCTGTGGGAGTTGTGGAGTACCTATCCCTATGGATGTCATGGTACATGTATTTTTGAAAATGCTAGCTACAGGGACCCCTTTCAGTGACCAACTAGGGACATGCCAGGGGTGTCTAAGGCATCTGCTTCAAGGATACTCCACCAGTTCCTCAATACCATGCTAAAGCATGTAGTTTCTTCATGCTACAGGGGGAAAGAGTCAACACCATGCATGACTTTTAAGACATATCTGCAGGGGTACTGAAGGCCATTGACTGCACCTACACTGAAATAAAGCCCCCATCTGGTGAGTTAGGAGCAAGGTATGTTAACTGTAAAAGTTACCTCTCTATCAATTGCTAGGCGTGCTGTAATGCACAAGGTATAATTTGCTATGCAGTGCAGGACTACAATGCGTTCAACACATTTAGGCCAAATACTGCACAGGCAGGGACCAACTTTGGAGGTGGGTAAATTTGGATCTATGTCAGATGACCGAGTTTTCAGAAACTCAAAATTCATATGGATAAGACCATATAAATAAGTTTCCGAAAACTAGAACATCAACCTCCCCCCACAAAAATCTGCTTTTTTTTTTTTTTTTTTCTTACATTTATACAGGGGTGCAAGTCCCCCTGCACCACCACAACCCCTGCAAATTATAGACACCAACTTTGAGATTGCAGTGCAGTGAAGAAAAGGGTAAATGTCCCATTCCTCACGGTACCATGATCTCCATTCAAAAGCTTTGAGTTTTCAAAAACTCGATCATATGATCTCGACCATATGAATTTTCAGTTTCTGAAAACTCAATGACCTGATAGGGATCCCTTAATCTATATCAATAAGAAAGTCACTTCACGACTAGTCCAACAGGATGACACTCTTGAGCGTTTCCATGTCCAGATCTCCATAGGCAAAGTCTCTTTTCATATCTTTGTAAATAATAGGTCACCCTCTATGATCCAAGGCACTCATAGCTTGAACATGGACTTACTACAGGCTCTCTTCATTCAACAAAATGCCACATTCATGGCAACTTCAAATACCCCACTATAAACTAGAATACTTATATAACCTCAAACTTATAAGCCCAGACATTCCTGGACTTTGTAACAAACACCTTTGACCAGACAAACATACGCAACATGGTACTCACAAGCATTGGAGAATGCTGTACCCCCTTTGTGTAGTGTCCTCTTTGGTGAGGTCAGACCACAAAGCTTGTATCTTTTTTAATAAAAATCAGTTCTGTGACCCTGGCTAACACTGTAACATTCAAGAATTATTCTAATGTGAGCTTCCTACTACTAAGTAATAACCTGTCAAACTTTCAAGCACCCAAACCCTGAGGACACGCATAAACCCTGTATAATCATGTCAATAAATGCATAGATACAATTGCGCCTATCAGAAATAAGACCAGAACTAACTCAAAAAGCAAACCGAGTTATAGACAAGATTAGGAAGTGCTGTCCAGCATGGTAAAAACACTCTCATCAATTTAAACAATCAACTAAGAGGTAAAATTAAGTCTGCTAAATCCAAATTTAAGGTAAAGATAGCCTCCCAGGCAAAGGGCAACCACAAGGCTTTCTTTAGTAATGTCTGAAACCTCAAACACAGCACACAGCAGTATGCGGAACTGGTTGTAAATGGAGCTATCTACACAGACCCAAAAGATATTGCAAATATGCTGGCCAAGAAATTCAGCTCCAGTTTTACACCCCCCGTCTCTCTCCTGGCCACCCAGCAGGAAATACCATCAAACAACCTCCTCCCAACTATCAGAAGGGAGCAGGTCATAGATATGTTCTCTAAAGCTAAAAACACTGCAACAGTGACCCTCAATAATATCCCAGGATACCTCCTAAATAGCCTGAAATATGACCTATAGGGACCACTGGAGTCACTGTTTAATTGACATCCAGACAGGCTTTGTGTCATGCAAATGGAGAACTGCAACTGCCATCCCTCTGTACAATGTCAGATCATCAATGGACCCCCAGGAACTACAGACTCATAAGTCTGACTAATCTCATATGAAAAGCCATGGAAAGAATTAGCATGGAAATGATTAAAAGAACCTAGAAAACCTTCAATCATTGTCTGCAACCAAGTTTGGTTTTGTCACTGGCGATCATGCCTACTCAACCTGGTGGACTTCTTTGAGAAGGTCGACAAGGCAATGGATGAGGAAAAAATAGTGCATACTACCTACCATGACCTGGCTAAGGTATTTAATACCATACCCAACTTAGGCATTGTAAACAAACTCATGGATATTGGCATAAACAACTGTGTTATGCAATGGATAGCCAGTTGGCTGTCAGATAGAAACCAGGAAGTTAGGATAGGGAAGATCACTTCCACAAAGAGGCTGGTCACAGGCAAAGTCCCTCAGGGCTCTGTGCTGGGTTTGGTCCTTTTTTGGCATCTACTTCTTGGACATCAGGGCCAATGTCAAGGGTCTCTGGCTGACTAACTTTGCAGATGATTGCAAACTAGGAGCAGTCATAGAATCCTCAAGGTACTAACATCCTAAAGGAAGGACTAACACAAGCAAATGACTTGTGCCAAAGCAATGACTTAAAACGCAGTGTCAAGAAATGTATAATGGTATATTTGGGAAGTCAGCTACCTTAAGAAATTACCTCATTGATAGCACACCCCCTAAGTGTAGAACCAGTAGTCAGGGATTTGGGTATGTTTATAGATAGTAACCTGGATTTCGACCAACATGTGCCTAAGATATTAAAAAAATATTCTGTGTTGCTCAATTTATAAGCAAGAACATGTAATCTAGGTTCAAGGAAGTCATTGTTCCATTGTATTTGATCTTCATCAGATGCATCATTGAGTAAAATGGCCTCCTTTGATATATACCTGACCAGGCACATGCAACAACTGCAATGTTCACAGAGGTTCCTAACAAAAAGAATACAGGGTACAAATAGCATGTCCTAGGTGATCTATGCCTGGCATACAATGCATCCTTGGATCCCGCTATGATGGACCTTTGGCATAGCCACAAAACAAACAGCATCAGAATTTGTCAATCTAGGCATTTAAACTTTGCTTGCAACTTAAATAGAACATGTTGGAGGGACAGGTATGTGTCTCAAAGATTTTCCCTTTTCTAGAACAGGCTTCCCATCCATGTGTCAGCAGAGCTATTCCTTAATCCTATTCAACCTGGACTAGAGGACGGAATTGGAAATAGGCCTAGCACCTATGTCTCTAATGAACAAAGACAGCATATAAATCTTGCCCTAGATTATATATGCCTTTAAAATAACCTCTAAGGTACTTAAACTTGTGGGATACATTTGGGATACTTGGTTAGGCTTATAAAGGCCCTAGGGGTCATTAGCCTAGTATACACCCATGACCCTAAGAACAATGAGCCTGCAGGCCACCCAGACAGTACCTATGATACTTATGACCCATATCAAACATTTGCAAAGTATAAAGTGGAACGGGATGATGATGAAATGGGGAAATGTAAACAGTAAGGAGACAACAAGATTTTGAATGCAGGTCCTCAAGGAGAATAGTAAGGATTGTATATAACATATTCATAAAGTAGTAGAAGGTATTCTAGGATGTAAGCCAACATGGGAATGGAGAAAGGAAATGTTACCAACAGGAATGACTGCAAGTAAGGGGGTATAGAAAATAGGCAAGAGCAAGCAGGAGTTTGCTGGGGAAAAAATGAACAAATGAACTAAGGTACTGGGAACAAGTAACTAGACTGCGGAAAGTAATAGTGTGGGATAAGGCTAGGCAGAAGTTTAGATGACAGATTAGAGACTGTCTTTCCTAACAGGAACTGATAACAGATTATAGTCAAAGAGAAAGGGATAGAGTTGTTAAGTAAAAGACCAGCTCTAGTAGAGTTTTTAATTGAGTCTACTACAGAAGTTGCTGCTACAAAAGAGAGAGAATTAATGGACCATATAAAATATTGCATTATAACTATAAAAATCAATCAGAGGAAGTTAGAAATGACTGGAAAAAGAAAATGAAAAGGCACTGTACAAAAGAACAATGAGAGAACATCTGTACAGCTCCCAAATATGTTCCAAAGTCCAAACGATTTAGGATTTTTGCATGGAAATGTTTGCATAGGTCAGGTGTTTTATACCACAAGCAGACTGCAAGAGATTTGTTTTTTCAGGTGGCTAGCAGACACTGGTGGTGTGATGGGACAGAGAAAGGTAACTGGGAACATGTTCTCGGGAATGTTTTTGGGAATGTAATAAGTTGGCAGATCTTAAAAATTCTGTACAGAGGTTTGCAAGAAAGACAGTGAGAGCAAATGGCTGTATGTAGAGAAATTATTCTTTTGAGCTAGGATATAGGATCTGAATTGTCCAAACATGTTAAGGCCTCAGAAAGTGTAATCCTATTTCCTGCAAAAAAAAAAAAAAAAAAATTAGAAAAAAATGGAAATCAAACTCTAAACCAACTATAACTGAAGAATGTAATATTGTAAAGGAGATAAAAGGACTGGTGATATGATCTTTTAAAAGGGAAGGAGCAAATTACATAAAAATAAAATGAATTTTGTGGGAACAATACATGACATGCAGGATACTGTTCAGGAGGAGGGGTGAGGTTTAATGGAAAGCAAGACTTGAGCAATTCATGTAATATTGGAGTGAATGATAAAAGGAAAACATATGTATAATGAATGAAAATGAAAAAATAATTGTTATGATTTGTTTTCTTTTTCTATTATTACACATGAAACTATGTCACTGCTGTAATGAAAAGTGGTACTGCCAGCACAGCTAGCTGGAATTTTGTAAATAATTATGTGTCATTTGTGAATATCAAACTAATTTATAAAAGATGCTTGAGTTAGAAATGTATTAGAATTGTATGTCATGTACATCAAACTGCTCTATGCATATGTTTGTGTTGAAAAGGTATTTGTAAAGTGCTTGTGCTTAAAATGTATCCACAGTGTGCCCTGCTGGAAGAGAACAAAAATGTACATGCACTATTGTAACTGCTTAAATGTATATATTAACAGAGGAAACCGGAGGGCTGACCTCAGTCCAGCAAATTTTAGAAAAATATTTGAAATTAAATCACTTTATAGACTAGGCCATAAAGAGGCTATTTGACAGGTTTTAATGCTGCTAGAGACACAAAGTCTGTACTAGGAAGATTTCTGTATCGTCTTTGAGGTGAACTAATTGCTACTTTGGAAGCATGAAGAAATGCATTTGTTTTGTAACTTCCAACACCTGCCAATGATCAGAGCAAAAGCCCTTGTCTATGTATTTTTACAGGTAGATGCTAAATGCTACCAGCTGCCAGCAATGAGGGTTTTGTCTGGGAACTAGAAGTCAGGTGACTAGAAATTATGTCATTCTGCAAGCTGTCCAAGCAGTAATATTTTAGATATTATTTTGAGAAGTATCTCAGTGAGACAGAGCATTCTGCATTCTGCCTTGGACCTGACAACTACAAGAACCATTCACCACATATCTGCCTTGCACTAAGTAAGTTATTAGAGTATAGTAACTGTCTTAGGTAAAGTCAGGAATATAGCGAAGCTTAGTTTAGATTGTGTTTTTCTTTATTTGTGTGAGCCTGTACTGCAGTGTTATTTTAAATGTTTCCTGTGGTTTTGAACTCTGATGTCACTGTGAATATATATTTAATATTGTCTTGTCCTTTGATTATTATTAAGTATATTTAAACCTTTCAATCGTGGCTGATCTGTGTAGAAATATTTAAGTTTTTAGAGTAATTGCATATTTATTTGGTGACACTGTGTGGGCCACTCCTAATAGCCTTGCTCTTGGTCAAAATACATTTGTATTAGTATTAATATTACACAGTAAAATTGGACACCCTTTGTTAAGGGCCCTAAAGTAGCTGATAAGGAATGACTGGTGGCAGTGGCATTTACCTTATAGTCTGGGCAGAAAGGGGCATAACTAGTAAACCTGCACCAACCTTTCCCATGTGTGTGTGTAAATCAAACCTCAAAGAGTGTGTGCGCCAGCTACGTGGGCAGGGACACGAAGTGCTGGTTGGACAGAGAGGGTGCTGGAGGTCTTGGCTTGGTCACTCAGCTGAAATCTCAACTCTATAGCTGTGCCAGTGGGGAGTCTTATTGGGGCTCTGGAGAAAGAGGGAGAAACCAGCCCTGGACTGATTGTCATATCTGTGTGTTCTTAAGGGAAATTGCACTTGATGCAGAAAGCTGCATCTGGAAATATTGTGTGTGTACTTGTTATCCTCCCAGTGAATGTCCCCCACAGTTGCCAATGGTGAGGATTGAGGCTCCTTGATTACTTGTCCAGTGGTGGGTCATCACAACTGCCTACAATGTAAAAATTTAATGGAGGTTTTTAGAAAAAAAATGATTTGGAAAGGACAAGTTCCCTAGGGGCTTCTTACTAGAGAGGCCTGATATGTACTGGAGCAATGGTTAATGACACCAATCAGAAATCCACCCACTGTGGCAGAAAATGGCTACAATTATGCTCTTTCACAAAACCGAGCCATCGTCAAATTTGTCTTTGGCCTTTTGAGAGTATGGTTTCATTGCCTGGATATATCTAGGGATGCCCTGCTATATGGCCCTAGCACATGTACAAAAATAGAGTCAGTATGTGCAATATTATGTAACATAATGAGTCTATTTTGTACATGTGCTAGGGCCATATAGCACATGTACAAAAATAGAGTCAGTATGTGCAATATTATGTAACATAATGTTAAGGAAACACTTGCAGTAGGGAGTACGAATGCAGAATAAACATGTTCCACAACACTAGAGAGTGGAGGATCTGCAACAGGGGAGGATCATGCCAGATGAAGGTATTTACTATAAGCCTTTGCATTGACAAGGATAGCTGACCCATAACTCTGGACCAAATTAAAGCATATACAGAACAATAAAGTTGATGCATGCAAACCTACAACCATAATGTGTGACTGGTCACACTGCACAGCAGACATAGACCACTCATGAAACAATGTAGAGGGGAAGGACACAGTTTTCTTCATTTGCACATGTGAGGAACACAGTGAGTATTGTCTTTCACAGGAAAATGCATGCATGATGTTCTAAATTTGATAAACTTTGTACTGTGTCTTTAAGATATGGGTTGAGGTGGGGCTTAAGGTAAACTCTCTGGGAGGGGACAATGTTACTATGTGTCTGCATATATGTGGAACTGGACATTGGAGGTGTGTGTATATATGTGTTTCTCTGATGGGATGCAACCTCAGCAGATGTTGCATCACTGGGGGGATGGCTATAGACAGGTCCAGAGCAGCCACAAAAGAAGTGTGGGCATCTTATTCATGCCCCCATCCATGGGAGGACCTCATCCTTGGAGGGCTACAGGCACTAAAAAGCCCACACCTGGAGGTAGGCATTCTGTGTAAATGCAATTGATGATCCATACCAGATGTGTTTGTGGCACGAGCCCTAAGCACTCATTGACATCTTCAACTGATCCTACTCACCTCTAAACTAAATGGTGTGGTGAACTTCCATGCCTACAATGACTATCACACTGAGACAGAATTGGAGCAGCCACATGGCACATACCTGCAATACATCATGTGAGCACAAGAGGACCTTAGTCATGCAAGCTGTCAATGGAACATATCCAAGATGTCATACAGACAGGACATACATTCCCTTGGGTCATCTTGCCCTCCCTGAAAAACATATGGGTTGAGGTAGGGCCTAAGGTAAACTGATCTGGAAGGGGACACTGTTACTATGCAAAGACTGAGGTGTTGCTAGCCTGTGCTTCTGCAATGGCCCTGCACATTTACTGGGTCATAGATATTGAATCAGATCAGATAGTTCAAGGAGGCGGCTACCCATGATATCTACTGTCACCAGCATGCTGACCACCTTGCCCTCCCCATTGCGAGTGGAGCTTAAAGTAGCAAATGTAGGGTGCACTGCAGGAGTAGACATCCCTTCCTGCCTAGATCTTTCAGTAACACCTTGTCCTATAATTTCTACTCTGATGTGAGCTCCACATGCACAGAGGCCATGTTGACTGGTTTGGGGATCTGGTTCCCAATTTCCCTGTATCCAGTACAGACGCCATGTCCCTGATCATGACAAATTTTCAGTGCAATTATTTTCACAGTCAGAGTAATATCCAGCATCAGGCAATGGTATATCCATGGTTAAGGGGCTGGATAATACGTCATCTGTGAAGACACCAAATAAAAACACCCACAGTAAGTAAGATCCATCACCATTACTTTAATCCAGTGAATTACTAAAAAGCACTACATACAGAGAGATAGAATGTAATAAACTAGATTTTACCTTGTGCAGGTGGTCCACTGCTCTGAAGTCTTGATGTTCCTACATAATATAGATGACTATTTTTAGAGATATGCATTACACTGCATAGTTAAGCAGTATACATTCAGCCACAACATCATAGATGCACACTTAGGGCATTTCTTATGGAGATTCTGTGAGTGTGCTGCAGCTCTGCACCAATATCCAGCACCCTATTGTGGGATATTGTTAGTCTTTGATCACCCATGAAAAGAGACAAGGAATTCCTCTGTCTCTATTAATGATGGTTCAATGACAGCCCACCTCCCTTCACCCTAACCTGTGCTAGAAAAGCAGCACCCTCTTTTACAGCATGATTCATGTCAGTGGCCCAGCATCTGACCTCATGTTCGTCCTTGCACTGGCCACCAACTGCATTGATATTATTAACCATATATCACCAGACACAGTCACAGTGAGGTCAGTCAGATGTCTCCTGGCTGATAATCGATTAACTGTGGAGATAGAAGGCCTGAAGCAAGATCTCTTTCTCTGCATGGGAGAATTTGCATTTTCAAGGATTCTGTGTGCCAAGCATTATCCTGTATGGGAAAAGAATAACCTCTGTGAATGTATGGCTATTTATACATTCTTACACACAAGCTACTGTCTCTCTAATGCTAGGTGTCTATAAAATATATATATGCTGTTTGTAACATGCACACCTGATTAATCATATCCATTGCTCACATACCACTGTAACATTGCCCTTCCCCTATTAAGGCAACAAGGTAGCCACTACACATGCTATGTTCAGCCTGTATTTGACATAACCAGGCAAGACTCTCAGTTACAAAACATTGTCAGCTTTTCTCCATGTGATACTTGCCGTGGTTGACCCTTGGATTTGACATGCCATTTATTGCATGAAACTGTATGCATAAGTCCTACTGTACATACCTTTATGGATACAGACCACAGTAGTGAAATACACATAACCTGTAAAAAGGCAGACAGCCTACAGGCAGACTATAGGTAATTCATATGGGAAGGCGGGGGTACTAATTGTTTCAGATGCATGTTGTGTCATGCAGACACACAAACATATTATGTGTTTCCTATACTCGGGGGAGGGGTGTTGCTGCCCAGATTGGTAATACTGTAATATTGTTCAATTTGTGTGTATTACATAAATAGTAAAGCAGCTAGTATCAGGCAGTCACACCACCTATACAAAATGCATTAGCAATCATCTCCACTAACATTTATGTACAACTGTGATACTTACTGCTAATGTATCACATTATGCCTTAAACAAATTCCTCAAACACTGCTGTTACAGTATATGCATGAGAATAAATGCATGACTGCAATTAAACTAGTCATGTACTGTTTCTGCTCTGACCTTTACCAAAAAACATGAACACGGACTTAAACATCAACAGCAGGCATACCTGAAACCTGTATTATCTTTTACTAAATTTCACAATGGCAGTACAAAACTTCCAAAATCTATGCTCTATAACTTTAAATGATGAATTGATCCTTCACTTCAAGACTTCTGACTCAAGGTAATCTCCATTTTTGATTGCTAAACTTGACTCCAGTGCACTTTTTATTTCAGTATTTCTTGCACTGAGTTGCACTTTGCACCTTATATGTATATTCACATTTTGTCTTGTTCTTAACAGTTGTATGTGTGTCATTTGTCTTGTTCTTAATAGTTGTATGTATGTCGTTTATGTAATTCATACTTGGAGAGTCAATGAAACCGGAGTCAAATTCCTTGTTTATGCACATACTTGGCCAATAAATGTGATTCTGATTTTTACTCCAGCTGTACCTTCATACAGTGCATTTCACAGGCAGTTGAAGAAACCAGTTTCTGCTGAAGGCAAAGGAGCTAAGTAAGTGAGAAGTTAGAAAAAGGTCAGGCTTATCTTGCAAACAAGATTTTTAGCTTCACAGATAAATACCAGGCTAGTGGCCCTTATGGGATATTTTAAGCCTAGCCAATTCCACTCAGTGAAAATCAAACACTATACAGTATCTCTTGTTAATCAGGCAAACATCTTGACCATTATGCCAACCCCACAACCAAAACTTGTGCATCTCTGAAAGTAAAGTGTATTATGCTGCTGCCAGTAATCTTCCATAGTGCAATGAGACAAACTGCAGACAAACTTTATATCATATAAATCTGAGGCTTTGAGCACAAAACGTATGTTAATGAGGGCCCAACTCAGGAATGTTTCTGAATTATACTTTCTGCACATTGCACCTATGAGCATACTCATGCTAAGAAACTCTATCAGTCATGTGTACATGCATGAGCACCAGGTGAGCAAATTCTGAGAATGCATGGACAGGTCAATGGCTTCAAGAAGGACATTGTGCATTGTATTTTACCTTTGCAGCAACAGAATTGCTAAGCAGCATAGCCATTCTCAAAGTTAAGCCTCATGCAATATATTTTATGCCATTTTGTATATCTTTACAACATTTTCAGAGCTATAATATATACATCCCATCAGAACTTGTATACTGTAATACCCTATGTTGTGCAGCATGTGTGAAAATGCATAAGGGATATGACTATGAGAGGCTAGACATAATTATTTGGAATGAGACCTGGTGAATGACTATAGTTTCTGATGGCACTGTGTGTGGCAGGGTGCTCTACTCTTGTATCAATGCATCCAAAACCTTTCTGCATTTGCTGCATAGGGACCACTGAGACGGCCTGCTTGGTGAGTTCTATGAGACTCCCCAATTTAAGGTAGATACCTGGCACTGTCTTGCCTGGGTAGTCTCAGATGCCACTGACATATCTTGTTCTGGTGAGCACTTCAGGCACCAGAATAGTGACCTATGGAGGTGCCATTCTGACCTTTGATCTGATGGGGAAGAAGAGGTCAAAATAAATGCATGTGAGATGTATTTTAAATATCTGTCCAATCTACAAAGATAATTGGTTTCCTGCTTAATACAGAGTAGGTTGTAGGTATATTACTAAATGTTATATTTTACTCAACATTTTTGGAGGCCATACAGAAGAATTGTTCTGTATATTGGAGGTAGATGGCAAGGCTTTCCAAATGCTGCACTGTGTGTTTTACTTTAGGTTTTGTTGCTGATGGCTGGGTGTTATTCAGAGCATGGCAAAACAGTTATTCAGGTTGTGTGTGTGTGTGTGTGTGTGTGTGTGTGTGTGTGTGTGTGTGTGTGTGTGTGTGTGTGTGTGTGAAAGAGACTGTTGCTGTTTCAGGCCTATTTCAGTGATAGTTAAATAGTGATGGTAAATACCAGCTCAGCAACAGTCTGCATACTTTGTTCTGTTTTATGCATTGCAGTGCACTCAGCTATGCAGTATCAGAAGTAATAATATAATCTACTTTACATGTACTTCAAATGTAAACTATATCAAAATGCTAGTGTTTGGGAAAGGTAGGATAGGGTATTTCTGTGAGCATATGCACTACAGAGAATTTAACTGCCCTATCCTTTACACCTGTTTGAAGGGGCAACCCCCCTCAAAAACAGGAATTAGTGTTTAATCGAGAATGTGTTTGTATATCTTAGGTTGGTGATGCTTTGTTATAAAGCAACATGAATATGCAGTTTGACAGGATAATTGGACATAAATAAAATATGTAAACTGTCTAGTATGATGTTCTCTGTGCAGAAAGTTAGGTAATTGTATTTCAGAAAAAGTAACAGTGAAAAACAACAAACTTCATAGAGATGGACATCTGAGTAACCTGCTTGCCTAAAACCACCAGCTGCCCTTGTCACATTTCCATTATGTTTTTGTTCCTCTTACATGACCTAAAAATTTGCAAGAGTAAGATAATATTGCCATGCATTTAGTTTTCTTTTGCATGATATAATTTTCCTGTCTAGCTTATCATTATGCTAACCATGCAGCATATATGTAGCAAAACTGAAAACACTGCTTCTGTACAACAACAAAAAATAAAGAGGTAGTGTGTTGGTCCACTAGCAGAAAACACAAAGACACTGGACTGTATTCCAGAGTCTTTGTGCTTCTATATAATAAAGTCTAAACATTGCTTAACTAGCTATTTAAAAAAAAATCTGATTAGCCAAGCAAGTTAGCAAGGATGCACAATAAACCAGATAGTTTGAGTACAACCTTGCATTTGTGTTTATTGGCTAGACTATTATACATTCATACTTCATAGAAAAGACCTACCAAAAGCATTCAATGAGGCACAAGTTCTGTGTAATTATAACATTGCCTTCCCCAATTTTTCCGGCTGCAATGAATGGTTTGCACTCACTCTCTCTAATGCCATGTACTATATCTATTTCTGTATTTGTACCTTGTGAATTACAGAAACTTGTCTAAAAGGTTATTGTGCTAATTTCTGATCCATTTGAATCATAAATGTGTGTCTTGTTTGTGAGCAGAGACATAGGAAGACCAGGATGGAGGGGGTTGCTGGCCTAGGCACCAACTTGGAGGAGGCAGCAATTAGTGTAAACACCTAAAAAGAGTGTGACAGTTTGCAAGCTGTCTTTCAGTGATTATGATCACTTATAGACAGCTTATAAACTTTTTTTTCTGTTTAAAAGTAATAATGACTTTTTAGGTTGTTATATTTAATACCTTAAGAAGTCATTGAGGATTGAGTGTCAGACTTCATATCTTGCAGAAAATGTATGTTTTTGCAATACCTCTTATTCTGGCAACTTTCAAAGTTTATAAGGGTATTATTTACAATCTCTTCTTGAATTTGTTACTCTTTTTTGCATGTATTTATGTCAAAATGGAGGAGAATCATGCCCAATGTGCAGATTTTGGTTCATAGGTGTATAATAGTCTAATGACTACTGGGGCCTTTATAATCCTAGCTATGCATCCCAAATGTATCCTACATTTTTAGCATTAGAGGATACTTTAAGGGGTATATGTAAGCTAGCGTATAATTTATAGACTGCCTCTGTCCGTTAGAGACATGGGTGCTAGACCTGGGGTGAAGTTCCAATTTCCCATGCACCGGTCCAGAATATGCTTGAATAGGGTTAGGGAGGTACTCTCCTTCACATTGATGTGAAGGGGGGGGGTGGATTCTCTGATACAAATACCTGTCTCTCCAACATGTTCTATTTATGTTGCAGGCAAGGTTCAAAACTCTAGATCAAGTAGTTCTGAATATATTGGTTTTGTGTATGTGGAAATGGTCCATTAGAGTGAGATTCAAGGATGCCTTGTATGCCACGCACACACTGTCTCTCAACAGTCTGTATGGAACTGAGTACATGGATAGGGCTTTATGGCAATCCGCACAGAACGTGCTCTTTACCCCCTGTAGTTTTGTGAGGAACCACTCTGGATGTTCCAGCTGCATGTCTGTGGTCAGGTACATAACAAAGGAGGTGTTGTACTGAATGATGGGTCTGATGAGGGCCATATACAGAGGAACAACCTCCTTGGATCTAGATGCTATGCCCTTGCTTATAGGTTGAGCAATGTAAAATGATTTCCTTATCAATTTAGACACACGTTGGTTGAAAGTGATGTTGCTGAAGACACCATGATCCAACAGTGCAATGCTCTGAAAGAATAACTGATAGACAGAACAAGTGGCCATGGTGACACTGCCCACTATGACCTTGGACATGAACTAAAAAAACTTTATTAAATGTTTGACACTGAAGCATCACCAATGACTGTGCTAAATTTCCTCCTTCTGAAGCAATTATAAGACATTTATGTAAGTACTCATATTGCACTGCATGTTTATTTGACAGTGCTTGTTACAGAGGACTACTGCAGAATGCAGCTTTTCTAAACTCAGACTCACAAAGACATAAATTAGTTAGAAGAGACCTTCAGTCTAGCCATGCTCTCAACAGAGCATGAAGTGGGACAAGATTTATTGTACAACAGCCTCAATGAAAATTTTGTTCAGAAAAACAAATTTGTACAATACCAGTAAACATTTAGGTATGCGCATGTCTTTCATTTGCAATTGTCTATTTTAGAATGTTGTATGCCAGTAAATTTCAGGTCGAACCTTAGTCTAGCTTGTATAATACTGTGCTGTACATTCACTCTGGTTTGTTGCTGGTTCTAGCAAATATGACTATCAGCTAGGACAATGAGGATAAGCAGTGCAGGAGTTACTGTGAGGCAAGGAGCAGCAGGATTTACTGTGACCCATCTTGGAGCACAAAAAACACCAGTATGCCTCATTTGGCACATTAAAACGGGAATCTGATAAGCTGAGGAGCTAACTGCACACTGTTGATAAACATCATTGTCCAGGCATGGCAAACTTCTAACAGTGTGGCGTTTTCACTTGTTTACCTGTATGGGTCTGTGTCTTTTGTGTGCCTTAGTCTCGGTAATCCCCATGGCTTTCTCCTGTATGTCTTGTGTGTTTGTAGTCTTTTTCCATATGTCTATCTCATGGCGGTCTTGTGTGCCTCTGTGAAGTTTGACTGTTCTACATGCCTGTAACTATCTGACTTTGGATTGGATTGTGTGTATCTATAGTTGCTGTATGGGTATGTCATTACTGTGTGGGTATGTCAGTGTCTGTACCTCTGCATGCCTTTCAGTGCTGGCATCTCTGAAGCTCTGCCTTTGGCTTTTGTGTGCCTCCCTAGTTTCTGTCTTGTGTCCCTCTGTCTTTATTGCCTGGTTCATTGTCTTGTATGTGTCAATCTTGTAGCACTGTCTGTGCTGTGTATGTTTCACTATAGTGCTGTGCTTTGTCCTTTGTGAAATTTGTATGTCTTGAGATAGAATGGTCTCCCTGTTGTGGGGTCTGCGCTTAACTGTGTTAACATGTCTGTATCACTCACTCTAGCTCTGTGTTTGTTCTGTTTGGGCAAATCTGTGTATGTGTTGAATGGATACGTCTGTGTGCTTCTAGTTGCTGTCTTGTGTCCCTCTGTCCTTGTAATCTGCCTTAATCTTGTACGGGTCAGTCTTGCTATAGAACTCTCTTGTCTTCTGTATGTTTCAGTTTCACTTGAATGCTGTGCCTGTCTTTTGTGGAGTCTGAATTTCACTCTTGCTGTAGTGCTGCCTGTCTTGTTGGTCTGTATCACTCACTGTAGCCATCTCTGTCCTGTGTGGGCATCTAATTTACAGGGGCATCTCTGTCTCTGTCTGGCTCAGTATCTTGTATGTGTCAGCCATACTGTAGCACTTTCTAACATGTATGTCTTAATTTCACTCTAGCATTGTGCCTGACTTTTGTGGTGTCTGTGAATTGCAGTCTTGCTATAGTACTGTCTCTGTCTTGTGTGGGTGTCTCTGGCTTGTGGGAATCTCTGTGGACATCTTTGTGGACCTCTGTGGAACTGGCTATCTTCCTGCAGTACAGAAGCTTGTCGTAATGTAACAACATTGCTACTAAATGCCAGTCAATGTGTGCATGTGAGTGTGCCTCTGTGGGACTGTCAACCTTGCTGTGATACAGGGGTTTGTCATAGTGTAACAATATTGCTATTAATGCCAGTCAGTGTGTATAAACATTGATGGAGTACAATTAATGGCTCTACAAGTATGTGTGTAGTAGTCTGTGGGAAATAACACTTTTTGTACTAATCAATGCCAAAAGCCTAAACAAGAAACTGCACTCCATCCAGGCTTTCCTCGCCCTTGTGAGTGTGGATGGATATCTGTGCATTTACTGAGACATGGTATAAAGTCGTGGAGAGTACCCAGGCAGTGCAGGGCTGCAATGCCTTCCACACATTTAGTCCAGCTACTGCACAAGTATGAGCCAAGGGTGGAAGTGTCTCAATCTATAGCAACAACAAACTCACCTCAATAATAGTCAAATGGGCTGACGCATTTGAGCTTCTCCATGTCAAGATTCACATAAACAAAGTCATATATCATCACTTGCAAAGAAAGTAAGGGACTCAGAAATTCAAGGGTATAATTGGTATGTTAGTCAAGAAAAGCTGTCTCTATTTACAGATGATATTATTTTATACCTGATAAAACCAGAAAAGGACATTTCAGTGTTGTGGACATTTTGAGGCAGTTTCAAATCTTTTTGTGATACAAAATTAATGTAGCTAAAACAAAGACAATAGCTGTAAATTATGTACCTACATATGAATTGGTTCAGCAATATCCATAGTTATGGGGACATGATAAAATGAAGTACTTAGGAGTATGGATTAAAATGGATTCTGGTGTGGCAGCTAAGGCTATATGGAAAAAAACTAAACAAAAGATAATACAAAAACTGCGAAATTGGAAGCTCTGCTATATGGATATGTATAGCATAGGTTTATATGTAGGTACTAGGCTATCGGCCCAAGGGCCTACGTAAGCCTAGCCAGCAAGGTTCCATAGCTTACGCCACCCAAGAAAGTTATTTTCCTGTGCCACTGTCCAGCAGAGACACAGAAGTGATCCCCGGGGTGTATTTCCTATTTCCCATCCACTCATCAAGATTTTTTTTGAAGAGTGCTAATGAAGAACTTTGCTTGACATAGATGGGTAGCTTGTTCCAGAGTATAGGAAGTCTCTGGGACAGGAATCTATCCCTCCAGCGTGTCCTGTTTATTGTGGTGACAAGGTTTAGGTCCCTAGAGCGTGTAGCTCGGAGGGATTGGGATTTCGTTAGGTGTAGCATGTCCAACAACTCAGGGTTAGACATAGCTTTATATGTTAGGCAGAGATCATCTCGGAGTAGGCGATATGCTATGGCGTAAAGCTGGAGTTTTTTGAGGTGGTCAGTGTAGGCCATTTGTTTGAGGCCAATAATCCTCTTTGTGAGGTACTTCTGTGACCTTTCCAGCTGCTGCAGATGTCTTGTGAGGTACATTCCAAAAGGGGAGCTGTACTCTATAATGGGTCTAATGAGTGACGAGTAGAGGGGAACAATGACCACTTTTTTCCTGGATGAGAACCCTTTTATGATGAGGTGTGCCATGTAGAAGGACTTCCTGACTACTGTGGTGATGTGACTATCAAAGGAGAGACTACTGTCCACCTGGGTCCCAAGGTCTCTTATCACGCATTCGGTGTTAAGTAGATTGCTGCCTATGTGGTAGTTCATGGGTACAGAGTTTTTACCAAAGGGGATGACACTGTACTTTTTGGCATTGAGCTTGAGGCCATGGCTCTGACACCAGGCAGCTGTCTCAGTGAGGCCCTTCTGTAGGATGTCCACATCATTTGGGGACTTGACTATGGCTCCTAGTTTGCAGTCATCTGCGAACTTCGTTAGCCAGAGGCCTTCTGTGTTAGCCTGTACTTCAGAGAAGTAGATACCAAACAGGAGAGGTCCCAGGATGGAACCCTGTGGTATTCCACTTGTCACTGCTTTGAGGTCAGATATGGAGTCTGCAACTTTTACAGTGTGGGTTCTGTCAGTGAGCCAGTTAGCAACCCATCTTGTGACGTAGGGATTTATACCTAGTTTAGTGAGTTTAGCTATAATTCCAGAATGGGGGATGGTGTTGAAAGCCTTGGTGAGGTCAAGATAGGCTGTCTGAACCACCTTACCCTCATCCACGGCTTTGGTGACTGCCTCAAAGAAGTCGATCAGATTAAGGAGGCATGATCTGCCTTTCACAAACCCGAACTGGGTGGGATCCAGAGTTTGGAGGTTACCAATGTCTATGTTTATGAGTTCCATGATGATACATTCCATGGCCTTGCAGACCAGGCTCGTCAGGCTAATAGGTCAATAGTTCCCGGGATCAGTGGTGGCTCCCCCTGTGTGGAGTGGGATAACTGTTGCTGTGTGCCTTTCAATTGGCACAAAGCCTGATGTGAAGCTATTATTGAACATGGTGCTTAAGTGGGGAGCCAGTTCGTTCTGAAGTTCATGTAAAACACAGCCTGGGATGTTGTCCAGTCCCATGGATGCTGTGTTTTTGGCTTTAGAGAGTGCAGCTTTTACCTGCATAGTTGTGATTACAGGGACTCTGCATTCTCCCTGTATAGATATGGGCCTTAACGGGTGAGAGGGGGGTAAAGTTAGCACTGAACCTATCTGCCAGGATGTTGGCAATATCAGTTGGTTCTGTAATTTTTATGCCTTTGTGCTGTAACTCAGAGCAGATCTGGGTGTTGCCATCTAGATTCTTGACATAGCTATAGAATGCTTTGTGGTTGTCCTTGGAATTAGTGGCAATTTTGTTTTCATAGCTAGCTTTGGAGGATCTTATAAGGGATCTCAGCTTCTTACTGAGGCTGACCAGGGAGCTCCTCCACTCATGGGATTTTACTCTCTTTTGCAACAGTTTCTTCCTTCTGTTGTACAGTTTGTTTATGGCAGGGGACCACCAGATTGTCTTCCTTTTTTTGGAGGATAGCACCTTGGTTCTGTTTGGGATAGCACAATCCATGCACTCGTGTAAGTGCTTATAGAGTGCATCTGTGTAGGATTCAGCAGTTGTAACTGTATTGCCCATCTGCAAGGGTGTCTTGAAGTTCACCACTTGAAGTTGGCTTTGGAGAAATTTTTTACTGTGGTTTCCTTAATGGAAAGATAGAAGTAGTTAATATGTTTTTAGTCCCTTTAGTTTTATACACAGGTCAGGCATATGTTTATCAAACAGAGAAGAAGTTGTGGAGAGCAGTAAATAAAAAGCTGAAGGATTTTATCTAGAGGTGAAGTCAGCAAGAGTCAAGTGGAATAAGCTGATTCTTCCAATAGAACAAGGTGAATTGGGATTACCCAATTTGAAGGGGTATTTCAGAGCTACACTTTTAAGGCCCCTATACATAGCACAAACAAAAAGCTATAATTCAAAGTGGAAAAAGATGATGATGAAACAGGGGGAAGCTCAAGAAACAAGGAGAGACTGGGATTTTGGATGCAGTTCCTTAAGGAGAATAAAAATAACCGTACAGAAACATTATATCCATAAAATACCAGAATGTATTCTAAGAACAAAGCCAACACAGGAATGGAGAAAGGAGATTCTGCTGATAGGGATGACTGCAATTTGGGATGCAGACAATAGGCAAGAGAGGGCTGGAATTTATTGGAGAAAACTGGCAAAAGTACCAATGCATTGGGAGCAAATAATTAGATAGGGAAAGGTAATAGAATGGGAAGAGACCAATAATTTATTTGGACTGCAAGCTAGAGATTCCCTTCCCTATTAAGGATTGATATCAGAGTATAGGCAAAGAGAAAGAAATAGGGGGATCCTAAGTGAAAGACCAGCACTGGTAGAGTTTTTAGTAGAATCGAGATCACAAGTTGCTGTTAACAAAAAGAATAATTAGCAGAGCATGTGACAACCCCACCCTGGGATAGTAATCAAGAAGCCTGAATCCTCACTGATACTGGAGAATAGAAATGGATATACTCAGTATTTCCAGATGCAGACTTTTCTGCATCAAGCACAATTTCCCTTAAGAGCACATAGGGAACACACTCAGCCAAAGGTCTGGGTTTCTCTCTCTGTTTCTCCCCAGATCCCCAGTAAGGCTCCCCACTGGCACAGCTGCAGAGTTAAGTCCTTAGCTGAGTACCTAGGCCAAGTCTTGCATCACTCTCTCTGTGAAACCAGTGCTTTGTGTCCCTCTCCAAGTAGCTCTCTCTCACACACACACACACACACACACACACACACACACACACACACACACACACACACACACACACACACACACACATACACACACACACCTGGAGGGGGCACAGTGGGTAAATCTTTGTCAGCCTTTCCCAGGTAGGTGTGTGTGTGTGGGGGGGGGGTCATGGGTTGTATACATAACCCACAGCCCCACACTTACAGACCCAGAGATTCCTGGACATTGCAAACAGAAGCACCTTGTACCAGATAGTCCATACACCAACTAGGGGTGCAAACATACTCAGTCTAGTGCTCACAAACCTGGGAGAATGCTATCACCCCCGACCCATATAGTGTCCTCTCTGGTAAGGTAAGACCATAGAGCTGTCTCCTTCATAATAAAATCAGTTATTTGACCCTAGCTAATCCTGTAACATTTAGGAAACATCCTAAGACAAATGTCCTACTACTAAATTATAACCTGTCAAAATTTCAAGCCCCCTCAAACCCTGAGAACACAGCTGCCTATGTGGAATTGCTCACAAAAGCCCTGTACAATCATGTCAAAATAAATGCATAGAGACAGCTGTGCCCACCGGAAATAAGCCCAGAAATGACTCAAAAAACAAACCACCCTGGTGGCACATCCAATCATGTGCAGGTTGTACAACAAGAATAAAAATGTCATAGCCAAGATTAGGAAATGAAACGTCCAGTATCACAAAAACACTCTCATCAATCTAAACAAACAACTAAGAGGGCAAATTAAATGTATTAAAGTCAAATCTGAGGTAAAAATAACCTCCCTGGCAAAGAACAAACAAGGGACTTTCTTTAGCTATGTCTGAAACCTCAAAGGCAGCAGACAGCAGTGTATAGAACTGATTGTAAATGGAGCCACCTACCTGGAGCCAAAAGATATAGAAAATCTGCTGGCTAACAAATTCAGCTCCAATTTAACCCTCATCTCTCCCCTGGCTGCCCCCAGAAATACCATCAAGCATTACCCTTCCCCACTATCACTAGGGAGCAGGTCCTATATATGCTGTCTAAGGCCAAAAACACTACATCGATGGGTCCTAATAATATCCCAGGATGCCTCCTAAGTAGCTTGAAATGTGACCTACTGTATTAGGACTACTGGAGTCACTATTTAACCTAGCCTCCAGACAGGCTTTGTGCCATGCAAATGGGGAACTATGATGGTCATCCCTCTACACAAGGGAGGACCATCAACGGTCCCTGGGAACTACAGACCCATAGGTCTGACTAGTCTCATATGCAAAGCCATGGAAAGAATCACCATGGAAATGATTAATAAGGACATAGAACACCTTCAAACACTAGATCCAACCCAATTTGATTTCATCAAGGGCAGATCATGCCTACTGAACCAGGTGGACTTATTTGAAAAGGTCACCAAGGCAATGGATGAGGGCAAAAGGTGAATACTGCCTACCTTGACCTGGCTAAGGCATTTTCTACAATACTCCACACAGGCATTGTAAATAAACTCATGGATATAGGCATAAACCACTATATTACATGCTGGATAGCCAGCTGGTTCTCAGATAGGCCCAAGAAAGTTAGGATAGGGAAGACCACCTCCACAAACAAGCTGGTGACTAGCGGAGTCCCTCAGGGTTCTGTGCTGGATCCTCTTCTTGTTGGGATCTACTTCTCAGATGTCAAGGCCAATGTCAAGGGTCATCAGCTGACTAAATGTGCAGATGAGTGCAAACCAGGAGAAGTTATAGAATCCCCTCAAGACACTAACATCCTACAGGAAGGATTAACACAGACAAATGACTGGTGCCAAAGTTACAGCTTTAAAACTCAATGCCAGTAACTGCACTATAGCCTTTGAGAAGTCATCCACCCTAGGAAATTACCTAATCAAAAACACACTCCTAAGAGTAGAACCAGCAGACAAGGATTTGGATATATATGTATATAGTAATCTGGCATTGTCACCTCACAGTAAGACGTTGTCCTGTTCGATTCTCAGCTAGAGCGTCTTCTGTGTGGAGACATGCGTGAATGGGCGTACCTTCGTTGAAGGTTGTGCATCAGAGCCGGCAACTTGGCATGTAAAAATCTACTGCCAATCATTAGCGGACCGGGGTTCCGCTGTGGAGACCCCTAACCAGGAAAAGCCGAAAGACACAACAACAAGTAATCTGTCTTTTCACCAACATGTGTCTATGATATTAAGGAAATAATTCCGTGTTGCTCAAATTATAAGTAAAAGCAAGGTATCTAGGTCCAAGGAAGTCAACATCCCACTGTATTCTGCACTTATCAGGCCCATCACTGAGTACAACACCCCCTTTGGTATGTACCTGACCAGGCACATGTAACAACTAGAACGTTTGTAGAGATTCCTCACAAAAAGAATATAGGGCATAATGAGCATATTGCCTCAAAGCCCTGTCTCTTTACTCTGTTTCTTACTGACTGCTGAGAGGTGATCTAGGCCTGGTATACAAGGCATCCTTGGATTCTACTCTGATGGACCTTTTGTATATCCGCAAAATGAATTGCATCAGAAATACTCAATCTAGGGATTTAAACTTTGCTTGACACATAAATAGGACATTTTGGAATTCCCGTTCTCTGGAACAGGCCTCCCATTCATGTGAAGCAGAGCTTTTCCCTAACCCTATTCAAGAGAAACCTGGACCAGTGGATAGAAACTTGGAAATATACCCCAGGTCAAGCACCTATGTCTCTAATGGACAAATGCAGTCTATAAATCTTATCCTAGCTTATATATACTCCTTAAAACAATCTTCAAGGCACATTAACTTGTGGGATACATTTGGAAAGCTTGGCCAGACTTGCAAAAACCACACATAAACTTCTGAGATACATTTGGGATGCTTGACTAGGATTATAAAGGCCCCAGTGGTTAGCCTAGTATATTTATTTATTTTATTTAGTTTACATTTGTTAAACAGGAAATTCCGACTGGACCAGGTCCATTTTCAGCAGTGGCCCGGGGAGAAAAGCTCCGGCATCAAGTTATACAAATACAGTACATCCAGCATAATACACAAATTACATCATGTATGCTGAGCATAGTAATATAACAAGAAATTAATAAAACACTCCAGGTAAAAGAAGATATAGAACATAGGTAAAAGACAATGTCAGTTAAGTACATCCAGAATAATACACAAAACAGGTTACATCATGTATGCTGAGCATAGTTGTTGCGTCTTTTGGCTTTTCCCGGTTAGGGGTTACCACAGCGGAACTCCGGTCCGCTAATGATTGGCAGTTGATTTTTACGTGCTGAGTTGCCAGCCCTGACTCACAACCTTCAACGAAGGTATGCCCATTCACGCATGTCTCCACGTAGAAGACCCTCTAGCTGAGAATTGAACCGGACAACGTCTTACTGTGAGGCGACAACGCTACCAATATAACAAGAAATTAATAAATCACTCCAGGTAAAAGAAGATATAGAACATAGGTAAAAAGACAATGTCAGTTATACATTGGTAAAAGAAGAAAGTATATCAAGTAAGATTCTACAATTAAAAGTACCCTTTCAGATTACCAAGCCTACAGGGTATCTGAGATCCAGCATGTGATCAGAGAGCAGTTTGGGAAGTTAATAACAGTGTGGGTAGGGTTATGTGATACAAGGGCATAACCAGGTACTAAGAAGATGCGATTTAAGGGAGTTTTTGAAAATGGATGTGGAGGGGGCAGTGGACACGGATGAATCTATACCATATCTATACAGTGATCATTAAAGGGGAGCATAGCAGGGAAGGGGGTGGGGTAGGAAAATGGTTACACACGGGAAGTCCTGTGGGGTAGGGCTCCCAACTTGAAACTTGGGCGATAATGGCGAACACTGGACCATGCGTAAGACGCGTTTAAGAATGAAGATGCCAGTATTACGTATGTCACTACCAACACCAATATAACACTTTGAAAGATTTTTTTTTAATCCACTTTAAAAGTTAATAGAGCATCACATGCATTTGAGAACATTAAGTATTAAACTCTTAACGCCTGGCATTACAGACTGACTATGCACGTTAGATGCTCCCCAGAAAACCAAAATTTCAGGAGGGACAGGGCAAAATTAGGAGGGAAAATAACACACGTTAAAAGTTAATACTACAGCAGGCTTTGCAATCAATACACATTTTCTAAACTAGGAAGTTCTAATGTTTGACATTGACTAACTACTGTAATTTTCAGTGGTTTACCAGAAAATCAGGGACAGGCAAAATCAAGGTTGTTCTGTAAAAAACAGCCCTAGAAATATTTATATTAGCGTTTCAGCTGAATGATCGCTTAAGCATCGCTACAGATTTAACTTGTTTACTGTTTTTTTCCTGACATGACTTTTTATAAAACACCATTTGTAATAACGTTTAGTTTGTTAAAGCAGCAGTGAGCAGCTGTCAAAGAGCTCTAATGTAACATTCTAAGCAGTACGTAAACACACTACTGCAGTCCAGTGTTCCCCATTATCGCTGAAACTTGCTGGGGCCCCCAGAATGTTAGCACCAGCCCTGGTCCTGGGGGGAAGAGTTTGAGGGTTATTTCCTGGTGTTATAGCAGCGCCTATTCAATTGAAATGAGCACTTTCTCATACCAGCTTTAGCACGTTTCTTATTTCCCAATCGTCCCTGATTTTGCCTCAGAATTGTGATTAATCCCTCCCCAACAGTCAATTTTTAAAAAGGGGTGGCGAAATATACACAAAAATGATGATAGTCATTACAGTCATAAACTCTTTTACTTTAGAAAACGCATACTAATCCACAACCTCTTATTCTTGTCAACTTTTATTTGTTTATCTATTTTTGAGTTTGTCCCTGGCTGTAGAAGTACAATGTCAAAACTTATGGCACATAATGTATTCTGAAGATCAAGGCCACTCAGTATAGTTGTGCTGTAGTTTACGATAATTTATCAGTACATTACCCCGGTAAACAAATATAAATTAATACATATTTAAAATGGTCAAAGTTGACGCCGCACTGCACATTCCACTTAGCCCCACTGTGTCACTTGTTCCTTGCACAGCACTCCCCCCCTTGAAGTTATCACCTGCCACTAATTGTACTAGCAATTAAAAGACGTAATGCAACGCTTAGTCAAACAGACCGCACGTGCTAAAAATATTCTACATTGTTGGTATTATGGAAAACAACTGCGCTGAAGTGCTGTGGATATACAGATGGGAAATGTATACAGTTTCCTGTAGCGCATAATGTATTTTTTTCCTAAAAAAATGTCTTGCTCATCCCAGAAGTATATTGTTATACTAGAGCCGAAATACTTAATCTTGTAACCTTAAGAACTGGAGACGGACTGCATGTATAACTGGAAAAAAACGATAAATTTGCTGTTAGTATATTACGGAAGGAAAAAGCAAATGTCATGACTTTTTTTGAGTATGCTTCTGCTGAACGTGTAGGTATACCAGGTTTGGGTTGACTACTCTCATATGTTTGTTCTCATTTCACACTTCCAAGAGTTCTTGAATGAAACTTACAAATACAGGTGTCGTAACAAAATATGAGTGATATTACGCTTCAGAAACATTTGGCTCAAAAACTGACTGAGGCGGTGGGCAAAAAACAAACGCGTGATGGCGCGCGAGGCCAGACGGAGACCCACCCACGATAAAAGTAACGGTATACCAAGTTCTTCTGATTGACATGTTTTCTTGACCAATTCACGAATTGCTTACAGTTTGTAGACAAATAGAAACACTGGAAGGCGGACCTCTAAAACAAAGTTTTGAACCTGAGTAAAAACTTCTAAAATAATGAATGGATTAGTTTTCGCTGCTGGATTGTATAATGGAATATTTAAGTTATAGAGGATTGTGAGAGCTGGACAGTGAAAAGACGATATATTCAAGTTCCAGTCATCAATTGGGAGCAGGATTTTGACTTGACTTTGAAGTGGAGTACTAACTAAAAATTTGAGAAATAGACGTATCAACTGTAACTGGAGTTTTTGACTCCCGAGTCTTACAGTACGGCAGCATGAGCGCTGCGGGCTGAACTGTGGCGTGCTGCTCAAGTTACCGAACGTCTTGGAGTACATTTCAAGCCGCAAGTTGTCCTTTAGTTTCTTCGCAGTTAGTACCACCGAGGGACCAGCGGCGATGGGGAATGTGGAGAGTGATGAGCGGCCGGATGGCAGCGACTGGAGGAGTGCTGCGCTGATGCCCGTAAAACTGCCTATGCCTGACCCCAGCGAGCTGGAGGAGCGATTTGCGTTGGCTTTGGTGAGTGTAATGGGAAGATAGTGTTTGTGTTATATGTATTATGTGGCGGGGGCCGTAATACAGTATTTCTGTAGCACCCGACTGTGGCGTTGAAAGTTATGTGCACCTTACAGCATCCTGTTGCGTCTTCTGTTGGATTTTTTTTTTTTTACCACTGGTGGTACTGAAGCACAATCCGTGTTATTTCGCATGGCACATTGTCTAGGATTCTTCTTGGGAGGTGCGTTTTCTTCGGTACTTACTGTAGAGAAGACTGTATAGTGCCCCGGATATCATACTCAATACACAGACAGCACCTCCACAACTGTGTGTATTATACATAGTGTATATGTGTCATTTAATTCTCGGTCCTTTGTCTCCAGGTGAGTTTAAGGCGGTGTAGATTAAAATGTCTTGCTGAGTACACTTACGATCAAAAAGACTTTGAAGTGTCGCCTGTGGGTCCCGCCCTCTCCCGAAACCCTATTTTGTCTCCATTTTGTAGAAAAGAACAACAAAGTGTGGTAGAATGTTGCCAATTTTTTCGGGGAAGGGGGGTACATTTACCTCACTTTATGTGGCATTACGTGTCTGCGTGGAGTTTGCCATTATAAGTGAATTTGCCATTATAACTGACCACAAATAATCCGTTTTCTCAACCGCATGAATCAGAAGCCCTCCTTTTGTTATAATTTCGCATTCTGGCAGTCAGAAAGCATGTTTACATTACAGTTGAAAAGGAATCTGAGAAAAACAGGTATGATAGTTAATATAGTTTAATGTGTTACTGCGTTCAACTCCCAACTGCCCCTGATGTGCTTTTTCTGTGCTTTGTCAAATGGTTTTAGTTTGTGATTTTCTGGTAATTGGCTGTTACACTAGCTAAATAAAGCCATGCATAGTGTTCCAGACTTTTCATCAGAAAATGGATGTTAAGGTAAACCCTTCTGTTGTGTTAATATTTCCAAAACACAGTCTTTTAAAACGTTGCTTGATTTTGATCTTTTATCCCAGTTCTTCATCTCTCTGTGTTTTGTAATTAAATTGTTTGTTGTTTAAGTTCATTAAATTGCATGGTGAGGTGGCTGAGGTCTTATTTACAAGTTCCATGCTCTTAAGTTTTGTTTAAGGAAACCTATTTTGTATGCCTAGACCTGTATCTTTTGTTTTTAGGTACAGGTGAGATTCTTGCAGGGCTGTTTGCTATGCCCATGGCGAGTCCCCTTCAAAACATCTAAAACTCATAGCATCTAAATGCATAACATCGTGACCAGAACATCTAAAACCCAAAACATTTAAAACCCATAACATCAAAAATGTATAATATTTGATAGTGTATCAACATGTAAATGTTATAGTTTAATCTTTTAATCTTGTGGTATTACTATGAGATGTAGTTTTCATTTCTGTAGTTACTATTTATATAGTGTAGGAATTTATATTTTTATAGTGTTTTGCCATTCTGTATGTGTTTTTTAGGCCATACAGGTAAGTGATATAGACATTGTGTACATTTTTTATGGTGATCGTGATACAGTGGGGTTAGGAAACTAACTTTTCCCACTGTAGTGCAATCTCGGAGTTGGTATATTTAATTTACAAGGGTGTGGGGTGCAGGGGAGCTTGACTCCTGCAGAACCGTAGTAAAAAGTGTGCTTGGTAGTTTGGTGTCGTTATATGTGGAGGGGATGTTATTTTCATGTGATTTGTAGTGTGATTTGTAGCGTTCAATGTTATAATGCACAATTTTAGATGTTATGAAATTCAATGTTATGAGTTTTAGATGTTTTGAAGGGGACCCGTCCATTTATATGCCAATTTGCAAGTATTAAAGTTTAATTTGTTTTTATGAATACTTTCATCAGTGTATGTGTTTTATAGTTTGATTATTTCAATTCTATTCTGTGGAGTGCTGAATTCATGTAATTTCTTTGTAATGCACATGATGTGCATATATAGTACAAAACAGGACACATTTAGTGATATAATATTGTCCTCCCTGTTTTCAGCTTGTAACTATCATGCTTTGATAAGACAGCATAATCTTACTGCTTCAGGTCCCAAAGTTTGTGCAGTGAAGCAGAGGTGGTATAGAAATGGGTACAAAGAAAACACTTTCTCTTAAAATTAAAAACTTCTAATTTCTGTATAGAATGTGTATGTAATGCAAAAAGGAACACACACAGAATTAAAGCTGCTTTTTTATTTTCATTTCTCCCAAAACGTAAAAATAACTGAAATTAGTGTACAGTAAAGTGCCACCTAGTTTGACATTTCCCATGTTTGAGGTGTGTTTGTGCATATATATTAATGACCTTTCAGGTTTTGCTGTCAAGGTTCATAATTATGATTTGCACTTACTTTCTTGAGGAATAATTAACCGGATAGTATACTAAAGCACTAATAATATGGATATTTGTGGAATTTACTCCAGACTGGCAAGGTTTGATCCTGACAACAAAGACTAGGCAGGCAAATGTTCTAGCCAGGTGGGAGTAAAATCCTACAATGACCATATTTTATTTGAATTGTTAAGATTATACTGTGGATGTGCAATTGCAAAATCAAAAAAGGTGTTTTTATTTAACTTTGTGTAAGGTTGGGTTATTTTTATATTAACATCAGTAGTGATGGCTGCCAGTGACTTGCAAAATTTTGGATTTTTCTTGCATTAAGACCACTAGTAGTGGCTGTGAGTGATTTGCAAGTTTTTAGTAACATAGTATGTTGGATGACACATGCTTTCAAATATGTTTAATATAACTGTTCTTTCTTTTCATGTTGAAGACTTACGTTTTGTAGTACAAAAGGAAGCAAATTGTCTTCAGTACCGTGTATTGTTCTTTTTTATGTATGCTTGAATAGTAATCCAAAGTGGTGGCCATCGTCTTATTGTTATTATTGATATTATTAAAGTCTTTGGAGTTATGGTGCCTGTGGTATGGTTTTAACAAAGGAAAGGTTGGTGGCTGCTCACATTTCTTACTTCATTTTTTTAGTGCAAATAATTAACATAACCATTAGCAGGCAATAATGTGCGATGTTTGGGTTTACTCCTAACTAGCAAAGCTTCCCCTAAGGGACTAGATGCTCTGGTCCTAAGCCATGGATTATTACTGTTTATGCCACATTATAGATGGTATTTTTTTGTTTTTAGTAGTGCCAAGAAAACTGAAAAGGTTTAGTGTGCTTTTTTGCATGCAGCATGGGAAGAATTCTAGAGTGTAATTAATACCATCTGATTTTCTTGTAGAAAAAGACTAACGGCAGTTGCAGGTTTAAAAATCCAGAACCTTGCTTTTTAATTTTTTATTTTACAAGGGTGAAATATGCGTATGTTACAATGTAAAAATTGGGTCAAAGTTTGAATTTTAATGTGTTGTATGATTCATTAATAATAGAGTAAATGTTCTATGGTATACTTTTTATCAAACAATTGGCAGACTTTGTTTATTTAAGAGAAATGGTCATGACCATTGTCAAGGTGCATGTGCATGCAAACCTAGTGAAATTACAAGTAAACATTTATAAGACTTTGCTGAAGAAATTAACATGTACTATAAAATGTGAATCGAAGAAATTAATGTGCACTGTACAACGTGATTCAAAGAAAAGTCAAAACATTAAATGGTAATATAAGTATTGTCCTGCATTCAGTCAGTTTTGCAGAAGCTATTATAGAAAGGATCATGTGCAAAGATGCTTAAAGGGAAAATAGAGTGGTAAAAGTATGCTGAAATAATATGGCAAAGAAATATTTGCTGCCTGTGTCAAGTGAAAGTGTTGGTAAAAATAATGATGTAGGACAAAGTCCAGTTGTTATGGAAAATATTGAATCTAAACTAGATGCAGAATGTGATATGTCTGAAAGTACTTTTGAAACATTTGGGGCTAAAAGGTACAGAAAAAAGCTTGGTTCATTAACATTTTCAGGGCCTCCAAAGTTGTCTAATATAACGCTGCTGATTTTGAATGTAAAATTGAGTTGAAACAAGATATTTTACGTCTCATCAGTTAAAGAAGCCAATTCACTGAATGTCTTTTTTTTTTTTTTTTTACTTTTGAAAAGCTACAAATAGTAAATCAAATTCATAGTGTGAAAGGAAGGAATGTGTATAGGAACAGTCAGTGACTTCTCCAGTACTGTGAGTAGACAGTGTGATAGCGATCACAACTGTGGTGGTGTTTATTTACAGGTTTAGGAAGTTTGTCAGAAATATCTTGTGTTGTGAAATCCAGTTGCTATGCCAGTGAGATGTACTCCAAGGAGAATACCAGCACTTGGGGAGTACATTTGAGCAAGTACTGAATTGAATACAAGTCATGTGTTAACACAACAGTTTGGAGCCAACAGAATGGGTGAATAGTATGGTTACTGTTGTGAAGCAATGCAAGGTTCACGTGTACTGATTCACAAGATCTGAATAAGGTGATTACTAAAGAACATAACCAATGCTTACAGTTGACGTGGACTGAACATTTAGTCAAATGACAAGTTCTTTTCAGTGCTAGATGCAGTTTGAGGATTCTGGCAGATAATGCTGGATGAGTATGCTGGTTCTTTAGACTTATTTCATCAGCACTGACGGTGTTCCAAAGAGCTATTGCACATAATTTGAAGGTTTGGAATGTGATGCTAACATACTTTATCTGTGCATGTATAGATATATTTCGGGCACATGCAATAATGCCGTTCTAGACCGTCAGTATGCCAAAACATCCATGTCCATGTTGTTGTTGAAAATATCTAAAGTATTGCCTGCTTTTACTATAGTTTGATGGTCATATTCCATGCAACAGTGTCTGTCTTGGAGAACCAGTTAGAACCGCTTCCATTCTTATATAATTGTTGTTTTTTTTTTTTTTTTTTTTTTTTAATTTCTCCAAATTTTAGGGTTTCTAAAACCATGACGGGAGTGGATCCCATTCCCCAAGTCAAAGTATGATTGAAGTTCATGAAATTAGTATTGTTTCTGTCTGTCAGCCAGAAGTGCTCTTCACAGCACAAGCAATGTGCCCAGGAATGACTCCTTCTACAATTCATATGGGGTTGCATGTATTGGTAACATATCTAAAATAAATTGTAGCTTATTGTTTTGTACGACCGTTGCTCCTATTACTGTTGGAGCTGTCTGGGTATCTTTCTTCCACATTGCTTTTGTTTCTACCTGCAAATCCTGACACTTTGGCTGTGTGTGTGTCTGTCTCTCTCTCTGTCTCTCTCTCTCTCTCTGTCTCTGTCTCTCTCTCTGTCTCTCTCTCTCTCTCTCTCTCTCTCTCTCTCTCTCTCTCTCTCTCTCTCTCTCTCTCTCTCTCTCTCTCTCTCTCTCTCTGTCTCTCTCTCTCTCTCTCTCTCTCTCTCTCTCTCTCTCTCTCCACAAGACACTAGTCCACTGGATGTACTGATTTTAATGATCAATGGTTAGTTTGTCTTCTTTTCATGGATCACTATGTCTGGTTTTCTCACATCTATCTTTTGAACTGTTTTTAATGGGTGATCCTATATGGTGTAGACCTGAGTTTTCTATGATACTTTGTGGCTCATGTTTCCAGCTACGTTAGTATTATGTTTGCACAATCCCCAGTGCAACAGTCTTGCCACATTATGCCTTTCAGTATACAGTACTTCTGCTATTAATATATCACAACCAGCAACAAGGTGTGCAACTGTTTCCGATTCTGTTTTACAAAACCTACGTTTGTCTGTTTCTCCCACATGTTCAATGGACTTTGTAAACCAGCATGTACGTATCCCACTATCTTGGGCCACCAATATTCACTGTTCCTCTTTTGGTTTGAATTGGCCTCTCCTTAACCTTTCCTGCATTCAGTCCTGATCAACATGATGTTCTTCCAGGAGTTTTCTATACTTGCAACTATATTTATGCATTTTCCACATTTTCTTGTCTTCTCATCTGATCCTTCACCTTCTATTCTTTCTTTTGCTTTTTGGCACATTCACTTGCTGCCTGATTTTTAAATCTACTTCTAGTGTGATTTCCATTTCCGCTTGATGCTGATATGAAAGTTCTCTTAGATTTATTCTCCTCCATGTTTCAAAACTTTCACTATGTTTGGGCCTCGTGAGGTCAGCAGATATGTTTGCAATCCCTCGATTGCAGATCTATGCTTGTAATCAATTGCAACGAGGAATATGTAATCTTGGTGTGTATATGTGTGTGTGTATGTATGTGTATATATATATATATATATATATATATATATATATATATATATATATATATATATATAAAAATAAATCATTTAATGAGCATGAAGCATCCTTCTTGTTTTCCTGTCTAATCTATCCAACACCTTTTGGGGCCAGTCACTCGCTCCAAAACTGTACGTTAGGACAGGAAGAGAAAATTGGTTTAGGGCTTGAATTTTGTTCCTAGATGTCAACTATGTTTGTAGGATTTATTTGTCTTCTGAAATATTCCTAAGATTTATTCGCATTTGTTAATGTTTTATTGTTGATCCTTCATCAGTTCCCAAATATTTATACACTCCTTCTTGCTCAAGTTCTTTTATATCGCATTCTTGTCCCAAACTGATGTTTTCTTGGTGCTGCAGCTTTCTTGCTTTAAGGGTTGCTTTTGCACATCTGTCAAAACCAAATGACATTCGTATGTCATCTGAGAAAGTTTTGACTACTTGCAGTTGTGCTTTCAGTTCCTCATCTGATGAGCTATACAGTTTTAAATCATCAACAAAGAGAAGATAAGTCTTTACACTCTGCTTTCTGGGAGCCAAATTATAGCCATGACCTAATCTATTAAGCAGACAGCTTAATGGGTAAAGGGCAAGCAAAAGAGCAACAGTGACACAAAATCACCTGGAATATCCCCCTTTGGATTTTTATCCCTGGTGTAATAATTTGTCCTTTATCATGGCTTAACTGCAAAGTTCTTTGTCACTTTCATGGTTGTTGTGATGTAGTTTATCAATATAGGATGTATCTTGTACATTTTTAAGCATTCTTTTTATACCCATGAATGAGATACTGTCACATGTTTTTCTGTAGTCAGTCCATGCCGTACTTGGATTCTTCCCCTTTTTACAGTTCTCCACTGATCCTTTGTTCCATAGGACTTTCTTTTATTGCCCTTTTGTTCTATTTCTGTATTTGAGTTTTCTTCTAAATAACTATAAATGCTGTTTGCATCAATTCCAGTGTATAGTTTATTGGGCAAGTTATTTGCCTATAATTTTTAGGGTAGCTTGCAGGTTCATTCAAGTAGGAACATTGTTTTTCCTTTGTCAGGTCAGTGTCTGTTTGGGGTGTGCATATAATTTTTTTTTTACTCATGGCTCTTCATGCAAAAATGTTTAATATCTTTAACCAGAAGTTTGGTACTGCATCTGAGCTGGGGGTTTCCAGTTAGAAGCTTTTCTAAACTTAATCTCTCTAGCTGTTACTTCATCCCATTTCATATCCTGTACCTTTTGAACTTCTTATTCTTTTACTTTTTCCATCCATTTAGCATCTTTGCTGTGTTCCATAGGAGCTTCATAAATACTTCTACAAAACGTATCCTTTTTGGTCTTTCAATTCCTTTTACCTTGTTTCCCACTTTTTTGGGTCATCAATTGCTTATTTTGTACTTTTTCCTTTATATTTATCTGTGTATCTTCTCTGTTTTTCTGCCTGTGCTAAAATGTTTATTATTTTTCAGTAGTGTATGATAAATCCTGATCCGTTTTGTAATACCGTGCATTGCTTTTATCGCGTCTTTTGAGTATTTTTGTCTTCCCTCTTCTATACTCTTCTAGCAGTGACACTTCTTGTCTTAATTGCTTTATAGTTTTCTCTATCCAGTACTTCCATGATGGTAGTAGATTTCTCCCCTTCCTTTCCCTTACTACCCTGTGTTCTTGTGGTAGAATTTTATCTGTTATTTTAGCTGCACAGTAATATATTCTGTTTACTTCTATTATAGTGTATGAATCTCCATGGATGGTCCAAATTACTGTGTTCATTTATTTTATCAAACTTCTAACTTTTTGGGTGTTATTGACATTCTGCAGTCTGGGTGGCCACGGTGGTGCAGCGGTTAGTGTTGCCGCCTCACAGCAAGACGTTCTCCAGTTCGATTCTCTGCTGGAGTGCCTTCTGTGCATGTCCTCCCTGTGGTTTGGGTTTCCTCCGCGTGCTCCGGTTTCCTCCCATTTTCAAAGACATGAAGTGGGTGGATTGGATACTCTAAACTGGCCCTAGGTGTGTGTGTGTGTGTGTGTGTGTGTGTGTGTGTGTGTGTGTGTCTTCTGTGGAAGGTTGGGCCTGGTGGCTGGCAACTCGACACCGTAAAACTCCAATGCCAATCATGAGCGGACAGATTATCCGCTGTGGCGACTTCTAACCGGGAAAAAGCCAAAAGAAGAAGAAGAAGATTGATATTCTGCAGTCGAAAGAAGAAGATTGATATTCTGCAGTCTATTTCTTTCATTGATCTTAATATGCCGGTCTCTGTCTGTCTATTAAATCAAGTAACTCGTCCTTTAGCTTATTTTCTTCTAAACTAAGGGCATATTTTTTGTTCTAAGTTCTGTAGCATCCTCCTGTGGCACATTCTCTCCAGTTTCATCCTGTGCCATCTGTTCTGTCTTATGGGAACTCGCTGGCTTATCACTCCTCATCATTGACGTGTCAGAGTTGCCACAGCTTTCTGTTCCTCCTTTCCTTGCTGTGCAGCTTCAAGTGAACTTTTATACTGGTTTTCTGTGGAAGGCTCTAAAATATGTTCATATGGCAACTGACCAGTTGCTTCCTGTTCCACTGGTTTCTCTCTAATTGGGATGTCTGTTGCTCTACCCTACTGTGGTCCTTTGAATTTGATTTTCTACATTGAATTCTTCACTTTGCATTTACTTGATCACCTCAGTTTCTATTTCTGTAACTTCTCCATTACTAATCTTTTCTACTTTTTTCTCTTGTCTTCTTATTTTTTTTTTGTATTGTAAAGTTTTCCACATCCGGATTGCTTTGCCTGTATTTCTCTTCAAATGTATTTGGTGCTGCTCTTTGCGTAAATATTCCACCATATTAAATGTCTTTTTCTTTCCCATGTTCATATTTCTTCTTCAGATGTCTCCTGATCTTTCTGTTTCTCACTGTGGAGACCCGTTCCATCATGCTGTGATCTAATGTGTGTGAGACCTTCTTCTAGACCAAATCTTTCACTTCACAGGTATTCCATAACTTCAATTTCTATTTTTTTTTAACTTCTACTTTTACTAATTTTATTTTCTACATTCCCTATTTGTGACTTTTTATTGTGAAATTTTCCATATCTGGATACCTTTGTCTTTATTTCTCTTCGAATATCTTTGGAGCTGCCTTTTTTGTATTGACTAATTTGGCTTTTGACTATGCATAAATATTGCACCATGTCAAATCTCCCTTTCTTTCCTATGTCCATATTTCTTTTTTATACTTTTCAAAAATCGTTGGGTTTTGTTGTTTATATTTTCACACTTCCTTAGATGCTTGCTTTTCCAAACATTTCAAAGTTTGTTGGTGTATATAATGTTTTTTACAAGAAAAACTGTCTGAAGCTTCAAATAAAAATGTGTGTTCATTAATACAACAGATTTGTGATTTTTTTATATATATATATATATATATATATATATATATATATATATATATATATATATCTTGTGTCTGGAAATTCTGGGCTTACATAGATTGTCTGTCTGATTCTTTGCTACTTTTTGATAAACCTGTGAATTCAAAAAGTTAGTTGTCATTAAACTCCTTTATATACGTAAATATGGTCTCTTAAATATCTACACGAGACACTGTGCACAAGTTGAGATGTTTTAATCTTTTTTTATTTAAATTTTCATATCCATGAATGCCCTTTTTATATATCTGCTCTACTCTTTCCCATTTACTCATGCTTGTTTTCTTATAACGTTTCCATATTATTCTTACTATTCTTAATACTATTCTTTACTCTGGTTTTGGGTTTATTGTAACTTGCAATGATTTCATCATTTCTGATTTCTTAGATTTTATAAATATTTTTGCATAGTTTATAATGTTATACTGTCCTTAATCAATTGGTTGATAGTAAACGGAAAAACTCAAAAGATGTATTTACATATACCCATGTCCTTAAATGACTGTTTTAGTCATTGTGTACTGTATTAACTATTCACCCTTCAGTGTATTTCTCTCAAACTTGTGTTTTTGATGTATTTATCAGCATATTATTCTAATTTGCCCAAATGGTCAAGTTATTAAAGTTCAGTTTACCCATTTTAAGTCATCTGTATACAGACTGCTGAACAGTTCAGATGAGAAATATAGAGATCTGAAAGCTACAACCTAAACAAAATATAGAGATCTGAAAGCTACAACCTAAACAGTCATGGGCTTTAGACAGAGCTATGTTGGACAGTGACTGTAATACAGAATTTTACCTGTGTAATAGCTATATGATACTTGACAAATCCTATTTGTAAGAAATACAGATACCTATATTATCAAGACTACATCGATACCTAGTTATTTTAATTTATTGATCATTGCTTTGTGTATGACTCTATCAAAAGTTGAAGTTAAATCTATATAAATTACATCACTTCACAATTCTTCATTTATAGCTATTTTTTCATGTTGCAGTTGGTTCTAGGTCTAATTTCAACATGTCCGTGCTGATAGATGGTTTCAAGCCCTGACCTTTCCAAGTCTGAAGATGATTTCTCCAAAGTCACATTTCCATTATCTTTAGACAAAAAGAAAGTAAACACATGGGTGTGTGTCTGAGTATATCATATTCACCTTTCTCTTAAAAATGGGTTTCACAAGTACATGTCTCCTATCTTGTGGAATCCCCCTGTACTTAAAATAACCTAGTGAATAATGGAGGTAATGATACTGCAAGTTTCTGCTGAAGTCGTTTTTGCATGGAGGTAATGGTACTGCAAGTTTCTGCTGAAGTCATTTTTGCATGGAGGTAACGGTACTGCAAGTTTCTGCTGAAGTAGTTTTGCATAGTTATTTCTAGTTCTGTTGTTTCCATGTTTTTTGTTTGGGTGTAGTTTTCTTGCTACGTTTTCAATATAATCTAATTTATTTCAGTATCTGAGGTTGCTTGGATGTTACTAGCCAAACTATTTTGCATAAGATTTTTAAATGTAACTAATAATCTGTTGCATTAGAGAGTAAATTTTAGAATCTACGCACAAAATATATTGATTTGTACATCATACCACTCCTTGTGTATAAAATGATTTCATATTATGCTCAATATCTTGATATAAATTTGCCTGACTTTGTCTCACACTGTTTAATTTGCCTGCCTAGTTTGTTTATTCCAATTTTCAAAGTTATAGTCCAACCCCATTTCCATTTCTTATTTTATCTCTCATCTTAATTATTTTGTTCTTGTGGAAATATGTTGTCCTGTTATTGTGTGCCTAGATCCAAGTTAAACTTTATTTATTGCATTTAAACAATTTCCCTTTCAATATTTGCCATATTCTTTCTGCACTTTTTCCACTGAATGCAACTCTCCAGTTAGTTTTACATTATGACTGTTTTGCTTCCGTAGAAGCTGATAATTATGTAGAGCCCGACACAAGACGAGAATGACAAAGGACTAATACAGCTACAGAACAGAGCAAGGCTGCTCAGTTTTAAGCTAAATACAACCAGAAAGAAAAAAGGGGCTAGTCTGAACTGCATGATTCATATTTTAATGTTGAGTGATTGAAAGCAGTGGTTTCTGCAGATGCAAAAAACTGGGAAAATTTGAATAGAATATTTTAAAACAAGCAAGCAGTACAGAGGCTTCTACAAATGCTGTAGGCTTTTTTTGCAAAGCCCAAACTTTGAGGTTTGTCTTCAAGAAAGCTGTTTAAAACGTAACATACCCTGAGAATACAGCTATGAACAAGAACACTTTGCCATGGTTAAGATGCTACTTAAGAATCTCTGACATTAGAATACAATTAAATGAATAAAACCAGTTGTAGTATAGGCAGATGCCAGTCTGACTGGGGTAGCAGCTGTAATCCTATAAGAGAGCAGACCAATTTCCTGTGGTTTTAAGGATATTTCTAGAGGCACTAAACAAAGTTGGTTATTTTGGGGAGAAAAGTTAACAATACAAATATAAGAAGTTTCATGATTGTGTGTGTGTGTGTGTGTGTGTGTGTGTGTGTGTGTGTGTGTGTGTGTGTGTGTGTGTGTGTGTGTAGGTAGGTTCATAGGTTGGTACTAGGCTATCTGCCCTAGGGCCTGTACAAGCCTAGCCATAACAATTCCCTGGCTATTTCTTCCCACACTATTTACTTCCCTGGACCCTGTCTAGCAGGACGACTGACGTGATCCCCGGGGTGAATTTCCTTTCTCCCATCCAATCATCAAGGTTCCTTTTGAAGAGTGCTAAAGAGGTGCTCTGCTTGACATGTATGGGCAGTCTATTCCAGAGTCTGGGGAGTCTCTGGGTCAGGAACCTATCCCTCCAGCATGTTTTGTTTATTGTGATGACAAGGTTTAGATCCCTGGAGTGTGTGGCTCTGAGGGATTGGGATTTCTTTAAGTGTAGCATGTCCAACAGCTCTGGGTTTGACATGGCCTTGTATGTTAAGCAGAGATTGCCTCTGAGTAGGCGATATGCGACAGAGTATAACTGGAGTTTTTTAAGGCTGTCAGCATGGGGCATCTGTTTTAGGGTTGTGATTCTTTTAATGAGGTATTTCTGCGGCCTTTCCAGTTGTTGCAGATGTCTTGAGAGGTACATACCAAATGGGGCATTGTATTCTATAATGGGTCTAATGAGGGATGAGTACAGTGGGACAATGATTTCCTTTTTTCTGGATGAAAAGCCCTTGGTGATGAGGTGTGCCACATAGAAGGATTTTCAGACTGTTGTGGCGATGTGGTTATCAAAGGTGAGACCACTGTCCACCTGTGTCCCTAAGTCTTTTTTCACACTTTCGGTGTTTAGTGTACTGCCACCTGTGTGGTAATTCAAGGGTACATGTTTTTTTCCCAAAGGGGATAACTGTACATTTCTTGGCATTGAGCTTGAGCCCATGGCTCTGGTACCAAGCATCTTTTTCTGTAAGGCCCTTTTGTAGAATATCCACATCATTTGGGGATTCAATAATGGCTCCCAGTTTGCAGTCATCTGTGAACTTTGTTAGCCAGAGTCCCTTAGTGTTGGCCTGTACTTCAGAGAAGTAGATGCCAAACAAGAGTGGTCCCAGGACTGAACCCTGAGGTACTCCACTTGTCACTTGTCTGGAGCTGGATTTGGAGTCTGCTGGTTCTGTCAGTAAGCCAGTAGGCAACCCATCGAGTGACGTAGGGATGAATGCCCAGCTTAGTAAGTTTATCTAAAATTCCAGAGTGGGGGGATGGTGTCAAAGACCTTTTGCGAGTTCCAGATAAGCTGTGTGGACCGCCTTGCCCTCGTCCACTGCTCTGGAGACTGATTCAAACAAGTCAGTCAGGTTCAGGAGACAAGATCGTCCTTTCATGAACCTAAACTGTGTGGGGTCCAGTGTTTGAAGGATGCCAATGTCTTTAGTTCCATAATATGTTCCATGGCCTTGCAGATCAGGCTCGTCAGACTGATGGGGCGGTAGTTCCCGGGATCCAAGGTGGATCCCGCCATCTTGTGGAGTGGGATAACTGTAGCTGTGCATCACTCAGTGGGCATGAAGCTTGAGGTGAGGGGGGTATGATTAAACATGACACTTAGGTGAGGTGTCAGTTTATTTTGTAGTACACAGCCCGGGATGTCATCTGGTCCCATGGAGGCAGTATTCTTGGCTTTTGGAGAGTGCGTTTTTTACCTGTGTGGCCAGTTATTACTGGAATTTGGCAATCTTCTGGTATTGAGATGGGCCATTTAGGGGGTGAGAGGGGGGTGAAGTTGGTACTGAATCGATCTGCCAGGATATTGGCAATATCCTTGGGATCAGTATATTTATTGGTAGAAAGACAAACTGCAAAAAGATCCAAAATCACACAAGGAATGCTGAGAACAAATCACTTTATGACGCAAAGCTTTCGGGTATAAACCCTTTCTCAATACTAAATACATACATTTACACAAAGCAACTGCTTTTATACAGGCCTAGTAGTCATGTGACTGCAGCCAAAGTCACATGACCTATTCAAATATGCAATTTAAAAAATTATTTAAAGAAACATACTGCAAAAAAGCATTTGTCAAAAAAGCATTTATAGGTTCATAGGTTCATAGGTTAGTACTAGGCTAACTACCCTTGCGAGCCATTTTAAGCCTAGCCAATTATCCCTTGTGAGACTCCAACCTTGCACCTTGTGTTTGTAAGGCAAACACCTTAACCATTAGGCCACCCTCCCAACCCCTTTTTGTCAATAAAAAAATGGTTACACATATGCATATATATGATCAAATTTCATAACAATATAAATCTAATTCTAGCACATAAATATACTTAATCATAAGAATATAAAAATATAAAAATGTATATATACCCCTATATGTTTAATACAAACTCTAGAAACATTAAAACATAGGTGTACACATACATGTACACAACAAATGCACACATTAACATCAATGTATAAACATACTAATGTGCACAAGTTAATAAAAACATCATTTCAACCTACGTTGTAATCCAACAAGAATGGGTTTAATGCTTACTGTACTGTTAAGGCCAGGAGGACTATCAGCTCCCAAACGTACTATCCATTGATATTCTTTAGTTTCAAGAAAATTATTAATATCACCACATCTAAGTGAGGGAATCACCAAATCAATAACTCTAAATCTAAATGTATGTCTGTCCCCACAAGTCTCAATATGCTTATACAAGGCATTCTGAGTATACTGCCTCCTGATTTCCGACTTGTGTTCAATAATCCTGTCCTTGAGTCTACGTGTAGTCTTACCAATGTAGTATGCAGGACATACAGAACATGATGCCATGTACACCACATTGGTAGTAGTACAAGTAGCTCTTACAGAAAATGTGTATGTATGATGTGTGATCGTATGCACATAACTATTAGATTCCACATATCTGATCAAGTCTGAACAACAGGAGCAGTTTAGACATGCATATGTACCAAAATTAAATGTAGAGTAGATGGGTCTATCAAAGCATAAATTCAAAGAAGGGCGGAAATCTTTGTAGCATAACATACTTTTGAGGGTTTTCATATTCCTAAAGCTGAAGAATGGCTTATCACTTAACAATTTTGTAAGCTCAGGAAGCCATTAAAATAGGCCAATACTTATAGATAGTGCGTTTAACAAGGGAAACCTTACTTGCAAAACCAGTCACATATCTAAATCTTTGCACAGTAGAGTTTACAACTTGATTTATCACAACATCAGGGTTCGTAAGATTATAATTCCTGAAATATGGGGCATATAATGAATGCCTATTATTAGATACCTGATTCTTCATCTCATTTAAAATAGACAATGCATAACCACAATCAACAAAATCCTTAAATGTGTCATTTAACTGTTCATTGAAGACAATGTCATCTGTGTTGAGCCTACTCACTCTAATGAACTGAGACTTAATCACACCTCGAAAGACATGCGGGGCATGCATGCTGTCCGCATGCACATATCTACCCACATATGTCTCCTTCTTAAAAACAGAAGTGCCCAATATTCCATCCTTGCAAAAAATGTTAACATCAAGGAAGGAAGCCTCTTTACTAGTAATGGTCGACTTAAACTTCAAAAACGATGTCGTGTTATTCAAGTGTACAAGATATTCTTCTAAACTGTCCCTAGATCCATTCCAAATTAAAAAACAATCATCAACAAACCGTTGATAGAACACAACCCGTGTGTCAAAAAAATTTTTTCCATCATGTAAATTATCTAATTCCCACTGATGCAGTACAAGATTTGCATATGTATTGGCCACGGGGGTGCCCATGGCGACCCCGTTGACCTGCAAATACGGTTGTTGATTGAAAATAAAAACATTATGGCTAAGTACTAGGTCCAACAATTGACATATATTTTGAATAGAATCACTTACTAAAGATTTTCAGTAGTCAAAAACTTCCTGATGGACTCTATGCCATACGAATTAGGGATAACAGTAAACAACGATACAATGTCTAAGGTAACAAATAGAAAATCATTCAGATTACACGGTTTACTGTAATACCACTTTGAAAGTTTGGAGAGAAAATCACCAGTATCTTTCAAAACATAATTACATTTATCCGAAAAAGGAAACAATTGTTTCTGAAGGTAAACTGAAACAGGTTTGGTTACCCACCCATTGCCAGAGACTATGGGTCTCATGGGAGGGTCTGACAAACACTTATGTATTTTGGGAAGTCCGTATAACTGAGGTATAGATGGACAGGGTACAGAAAAAAAGTTAAATAATTCCAAACTAATATTATTATTAAATTGCATGTCATAAACATGTAAATTAACGTCAGTAATATGTTTTTTTACATCCAGAAAACTAATTTTTTTAAAGGACAAAGTATCCATTACTAGCTTATCCATTGATGAATTATAGCAAGCTCTATCCATAATCACAATGCTTCCACCCTTATCTGCCTGCTTAATAATGATTTTACTATTCCTTTTAAGATTCTGCAAGGCAAGATGTTGCTCATAGGTTAAATTATAAGTAAATTTTCTATCACAGACATTAAACTGTTGCCTAAAATCAGCTTCACAGACATTGCAAAAAGCAGTAGTAATAGGTACTTGATGTTAACGTTTTTTGCAAGGATGGAATATTGGGCACTTCTGTTTTTAAGAAGGAGACATATGTGGGTAGATATGTGCATGCGGACAGCATGCATGCCCCGCATGTCTTTCGAGGTGTGATTAAGTCTCAGTTCATTAGAGTGAGTAGGCTCAACACAGATGACATTGTTTTCAATGAACAGTTAAATGACACATTTAAGGATTTTGTTGATTGTGGTTATGCATTGTCTATTTTAAATGAGATGAAGAATCAGGTATCTAATAATAGGCATTCATTATATGCCCCATATTTCAGGAATTATAATCTTACGAACCCTGATGTTGTGATAAATCAAGTTGTAAACTCTACTGTGCAAAGATTTAGATATGTGACTGGTTTTGCAAGTAAGGTTTCCCTTGTTAAACGCACTATCTATAAGTATTGGCCTATTTTAATGGCTTCCCCTGAGCTTACAAAATTAAGTGATAAGCCATTCTTCAGCTTTAGGAATATGAAAACCCTCAAAAGTATGTTATGCTACAAAGATTTCCGCCCTTCCTTGAATTTATGCTTTGATAGACCCATCTACTCTACATTTAATTTTGGTACATATGCATGTCTAAACTGCTCCTGTTGTTCAGACTTGATCAGATATGTGGAATCTAATAGTTATGTGCATACGATCACACATCATACATACACATTTTCTGTAAGAGCTACTTGTACTACTACCAATGTGGTGTACATGGCATCATGTTCTGTATGTCCTGCATACTACATTGGTAAGACTACACGTAGACTCAAGGACAGGATTATTGAACACAAGTCGGAAATCAGGAGGCAGTATACTCAGAATGCCTTGTATAAGCATATTGAGACTTGTGGGGACAGACATACATTTAGATTTAGAGTTATTGATTTGGTGATTCCCTCACTTAGATGTGGTGATACTAATAATTTTCTTGAAACTAAAGAATATCAATGGATAGTATGTTTGGGAGCTGATAGTCCTCCTGGCCTTAACAGTACAGTAAGCATTAAACCCATTCTTGTTGGATTACAACGTAGGTTGAAATGATGTTTTTATTAACTTGTGCACATTAGTATGTTTATACATTGATGTTAATGTGTGCATTTGTTGTGTACATGTATGTGTACACCTATGTTTTCATGTTTCTAGAGTTTGTATTAAACATATAGGTATATATATACATTTTTATATTTTTATATTCTTATGATTAAGTATATTTATGTGCTAGAATTAGATTTATATTGTTATGAAATTTGATCATATATATGCATATGTGTAACCATTTTTTTATTGACAAATGCTTTTTTGACAAATGCTTTTTTGCAGTATGTTTCTTTAAATAATTTTTTAAATTGCATATTTGAATAGGTCATGTGACTTTGGCTGCAGTCACATGACTACTAGGCCTGTATAAAAACAGTTGCTTTGTGTAAATGTATGTATTTAGTATTGAGAAAGGGTTTATACCCGAAAGCTTTGCGTCATAAAGTGATTTGTTCTCAGCATTCCTTGTGTGATCAGTATATTTATTGCCATTCTGTTGTAGCTCAGATCAGATCTGAGCATTGCCATTTAGATTCTTAACATAGTTATAGAATGCCTTGTGGTTGTCTTTGGAATCATTGGCAATTTTATTTTTGTAACTAGCTTTGGAGGATTTTAGGAGGTATCTCCGCTTCTTACTGAGGCTGGTAAGGGAGTTTTTTGTGTCCTGGGATTTTCCTCTCTCCTCTTTTTCTGGAAAAGTTTCTTCCTTTTGTTGTGAAGTTTGTTTATGGCAGGGGACCACCAGATTGGCTTCCTTTTTTTTGGAGGAGAGCATCTTGATTCTATTTGGGATGGCACGATTCATGCATGAGTATATATATGGTGATGTATACAGTTAGAAATGGACCATAAACCTTTGTGAGGCATATTTGAAATGTCTTTGTGCAAGATATCTCCATAAATTAAGGAACAGTTTCTTCAGTCTAACGACCTGGGGGCCTTTCTAAGCCTAGCCAAGTTTTCCAAAAGAAATAATGTCCTGCATCCAAATAGGGCATTGAGGGCAAGGCATTTATAAGCTACCTCTGTCCATAATGGACATGGGTGCCAGGCCCTGTGTAAATTTCCTGTTCCCCATCCACTTGTCTAGGTTCTGCTTAAATTGGGTAATAGACAAACTCAGCTTCTCTGGTATCCGAATTCTGGATCTCTGGGACTCGTATCTGTCTTTCCAGCATGTTCTCACACCAAGAAAATGAGCAAAAGGGTAAAATAGACCTGAACAACTAAAAAACAAAATAACCCTTTGTTCTGAAGACGTTCTTTATTAAAAGAACAAAAGTACTTGACCTACTTTTGTGTATTTTAGAGTTATTTTTTACCAGTGATGTTTGGTTTCGATTGGACTGGAGAAGGGGTTATTTTGTGTTTTAGATCTCCAGCATGTTCTTTTGTCACAGACAAAATGCAGGTCTTTTGACCTTTTATTTCGGGTACTCTTTCTCTTGCCAATATGTAAGAGAATCATCTGGATTTGAACCTTGGCTCACCTGTGCTCTGACTAGGATCTTACTGCTCTTACACCCTGTGCCATAAGGAAGTATAATTTCAAAGTGAATACAGCCCAGACACACAGAACCATATGTGACAAATATGCTGAGACAACCAAATTTGTCAATTAGCATATCTACCACGAGGAGTGGCTTCTGGCCCAGAAATTGTAGTTTGGGCAGTTTTTCCATCCCTTTCAACTTTCTGGTTTAAAAGCCCGCATTTCCTTTTGTTTCCTGCCTTTCCTGTAACTAGTCTAGTCCAAATATAGATGTGCTGTATCCAGGACTGTTTGTAAGCTTCTGAGCCCCCCCCCCTCCCAAAGCCTTTCTGTGTTGGAGGGAGGCCTTCTAGCTTATCTACCACAACTGCCTCATATACACATAATAGTCTCCTCTTACTTCCCAACACTCAGACTTGTGAGAGATGTACTTATATCCCCAAATTGGAAGCTGTGCACTCACTAACCAAGACCGGACTAGCTGGTCAAAAGGAGAAGGTCAATATGTGCACCACACCACATGGAGCACACAGCCCTCCAGAACACCCACCATCGCAGCTCTCGCATAAAAAAACACAGACCACACACCCTCCTTCGGAGGCTCTCAATAGAAATTTACCCAAACAGCAGAGACCTCCAAGACAGAAACGCACTCAAAACACCACGACACAGCACAAACCACAGGACAGTGTGGCCCTCAACCTAAGCCCCTAAAGCTAAACACCTTGCTCAATATACTAATCATAGGTGATTCAATAGTGAGGCACGCAGATGTCCCACTCACTAGGTTGAATAAGGAGAAGTTAACAGTCATCTGTCTATCAGGTGCCAGACATATATAATACACACTTGAGTCACTCCACAACAAGTGCAAGTATGACTCTGTCATTGTCCATGTGTGTGTGAATGACCTGAGATGCACCTCCCTGGACTACATGAAAGAGACCTGGAGGAGCTTTGGATTATGTGGCCCAGGCAGGTATGAACTTGGCCCTGAGCAGTATCCTACCGGCACCCAGAATGATACCGCAGTATAAACAAATAAATGATTGACTTCAACAGTTTGCCAAGTTTCTTGTGTCATTCTGAGGCTATCCAGTATCTGTCTGCTTGGGATGACCTGATTTGACAGACCTCGATGCTTTGCCAGAGATGGCCTGCATCTGTCACCCCTGGGTTTCCAGGTACTGGCTAAGGCTCTTGCCACCCCTATAGTGCCTTTTTTTAGGCGGTGTTCCAAATACCAAATTACCATTGTAGCAGCTATAAATAAATGCAATCTGAGGGTCATGCTGTTCAACGCTAGAAGTCTAAATCTCAAGATGCACTTGCTCAAAGCACTCCTCAAAATGTAGAACATCGACATTTGTGCTGTAATGGAGACCTGGTTTAAAGCAGCAGAAAGTACCCCGTGCTACCAGGCTATAACTTATTCCACACATTTTGGCCCCGAAACATGACTGAAGCTCCAAAGGTGGTGGTGTCTCCATATTCGTAAAGGATGTGCACACCTCCAGACTAGTGGCTCAGCATCTGAGATACTTCAGGTACAACTAACATTGGGTAAGATTGTACCAAGACGGCGATCCAAGTCATAGCCTCCCCAACCATGTCCCTAGACTCGTACTCAATGTTCCTAAGCACCCTGGAGTCTATCAAGGACCAACCCAACACTCTCCATAGGAGACTTCCACTACCCCTCCCATCAACTGGGAAAACTACTCCAGCACCAATACACTGGCCCAATGATTCCTGGCATTCAGCAATTCCAGTGCCCTGGACCAGCTCATTCTGACCCCCACTAGAGGAAGCAACATCCTTGACCTGGTTATTACTAACATGGGCAACCATTGCTCTACACCAATACTCAATTCCTCCCTTGTCACATCCAACCATAAACTAATTACCATGGAAATCCACACTCCCCACAAAGTTAACCACCTTGAAAAACTTTTCCAAAGTTGACTGGGCTCCTAAAAACAGAGGTGCTAACTTCATGGCACCCATGCCAATGGAAAACAGTTGCATGACTGCAGAATCGTACACCAATGCAATATACAAACATGTACATAAATGCTTGGAACTAGCCATCCCCAACAGAACCAAGACTCTCTCCTCCAAAAATAGGAAGCCAATCCAGTGGTCCCCTGCCATTAATAAACTCTACAATAGAAGGAGGAAACTGTGTAGAAAAAGTCCCAGGACTGGAAAAACTCCCTTATTAGTCTCAACAAAAAGTTGAGATCCCTTTATAAATCCTCCAAAGCCAGCTATGAAGGCAGAATTGTGGCAGACACTAAAAATAGTCCCAAAGCCTTCTGTAGTTTATATCAAGGATCTCCACGGCAATACCTAGATTTGCTCTGAATTGCTGCACAATGGTACCTCCTATACTGAGCCAACAGATATTGCCAACATACTGGCCAACAGATTCAATGCCAACTTTACCCTCTCCCAAAGGACCAATCACAATACCAGAAGACTGCCAGGCACCCAGCATTACTGTAGCACCGGTTGAAGCTTCATTGTTCAAGGCCAAGAATACAGCTTCCAAGGGACCTGAATAATATTCCTGGCTGTGTTCTACATGAACTACAAAGCAAACTGGAACCACATCTGTGTGCCCTGTTCAGTCACAGCCTCACCTCAGGCTTTGTCCCTACTGAATGGCGCACTGCTACAGTCATCCCTTTCCATAAAGGGGAAGCGACTACAGACCCTGGGAATTATCGCCCCATTAGCCTGACGAGTCTGATTTATGTAAAGCTATGGAGCACGTCATCATGGACCTGATTAACAAATATATGTAGGAAATCTCCAAACTCTAGACCCCACACAATTTGGCTTTGTGAAAGGGAGGTAATGCCTGCTCAGCCTGGTTGACTACTTTGAGTCAGTCACCAGGGTTGTGGATGAAGGTAAGGCAGTGCATGCAGCCTACTTTGATCCAGCCAAGGCCTTTGATACCATTCCTCACTCTGGAATTATTGATAAACTCACCAAACTAGGCATCAACCCCTATATCCCTAGGTGGGTTGCAAATTGGCTCACAGAACACACAGTGTGAAACGGTGGACTCCCAAGTCAGACTGCTGACCTTTCATGAGTGGAGTCCCACAGGGATCGGTCCTGGGTCTTCTCCTGTTCGGCATCTACTTCTCAGAAGTCCAGGCCAACACAAAGGGACTCTGTCAGCCGACTGCAAGCTGGGAGCCATTATTAACTCCCCAAGTGATGCAGACATCCTACAGAAAGGTCTCACTGATACCAATGATTGGTGTCGAATCAGTGGCCTTAAGCTTAACACCAAAAAATGCGTAGTCCTCCTCTTTTGATAAAAACTCAGTTCACACTAATTACCATATCGATTGGAGTCCACTGAACACTGAAGGCGTTATAAGAGATCTGGAGATGCAGGTTGACGGCAGCCTCTCCGTCTACCACTACATTGCCACTGTGGTCAGAAAATCCTTCTCTGTGGCACATCTCCTTACCAAGGGTTTTGCATCCAGCAAGAAAGAGGTCATCCTCTCTCTACTTTTCCCTCATTAGACCAGTCCTCGAGCATAATGCCTCATTTGGCATGTACCTCACTAGACACCTGCAACAGCTAGAGAGGCCACAGCAGTACCTCACAAAGAGGATCCTAGGCATTAAACACATGTCCAACACAGACAGACTCAACTCCAGCTGTTCTCTGTCTCATATCGCCTACTTGAGAGGTGATCTCTGCTTGACTTACAAAGCCATGTCTGACCCAGCTCTGTTAGAAATGCTACATCCTAAAGAAATCCCAATCCCACCGCACCACATGCTCCAGAGACTTCAACCTCATTACTACAATCAACAGAACATTCTGGAGGGACAGGTCACCCAGAGACTGTCCATGCTCTGGAATAGGCTTCCTATACATTTCAAGCAGAGCACTTTGCTGTCCCTCTTCAAGAGAAATCTTGATGAGTGGATGAGTAATAGAGTGGATGAGTAATAGAAAGTTCACCCCGGAGATCACTCCAGTGGCTCTACCTTGATAGAGGCATTGGGAACTAATGTTGGGCAGCATGATGCCAGGGCACGTCTATGGGCTAGGCTTGTAAAGACTCCAGGGCCATTTAACCTAGTACACACCTATGAACCTATGAAGAGTTGAGATTTGTTGTTTTGGGTAAATGTACAGTTTAACTTGTGATGGAAGCAAAGTATATAAAATTAATTTCAGAAATGTACTGACACTAAAATGATTGCTTACTTTTCTTATGTAATATTTTTATAATGGAGCTGTAGTGTTCCTCTGCGTTCTTTTACTGTTGTACTCTGCATACGTATGGGACTTTGCACAGTACAGCAGTATTGTTCAGGGAAAGCAACAACAACAAAAAGAGGTTCTCTCTTGGTTGGTTTGTTTTCCATTATAACCTTTTAATGCAAGAAACCTGAACAAAGGTCCAAAAATATGGACAGATTTTAAATATTGCTCTTTTGCTGGAGTAAGCGATTGTGTTAGCATGTGTTTTCTGAAGGTTATGAAGCCTAAATCTCAAATGAATGTCCTCATTTAACGACATTAACCCCCCAGTGGCTTGCCAGAAAATTTTGTTTGTTATGAAGAAAATGTGGTCATTCTACAGAAGTCTGCACAGTTGAGAGGTGTAACTTGTGATTTTAGTAGGGACAGAGCAGAGATGCAAGGAAAACTGGGTATTTTTCTGTTTAGTTTTGCAGAATGTATTTCATTTTTCATGTATTATTCTGTATTTCTTAAGCGTATGCCAATAGAATGTCTGGCCGCTCAATGGCACTTCAGTGGTCGTACTTTTTTCTATTGGTATATGCTCGATTTTACAATGTGCACTCTGGTTTGACTGTCGGTGTGCTGTTTTTTCATTAGTAATGAGCCGTTAGTGTGGAGCAGACGTTACAGTATCTACTTTTAAATGGGCATGTTGAGAGAACTACAAACAGTGATAAATGTTTGTAAGAAAGCGCTCTCGGCTAGTGGGTGTGTTCTCTAAAAAGTAATAGTGTTTACAGGGACACTGTCTGGTACCAGCTTAGTTAATGGTAGAACAAAATTCATACACAGTTGTGTACTGATGCCTGAAAATTAACACTGATTTTAAATGAAACACTAAAGAAACTAGCAGGTTGGGGGACAAAGTAAAAATAAAAACACCATGGGAAAATTTTCAGTCTGAAGCTAAAGTACTGTCCAGGCAGCTGAACACACTTCCCCTTTTTATTCGAGGGGGAACATGGTAAACTGTACACAAGTTGTAGACCCTTGTGTAAGACGGTTTTATATCCAAGTTCAGAGAAAAAGGGCAGCCTGAATTGTCACTGCCAGTAATGTTGCAGGAAAATAGACTTGATAACTCTGCTGGTCAAGTTTTCCAAATAGAGTCCTCTGGTCAGGTATCTAAGGAAAATTGAAGTGTACTAACAACTGTCCCAAAAGGAGTTTAATTAAAGGGTGTGCTTTATTTATTAAACATTCTTGCAAGAGTAACATTTTGATCAGTTTATTAAAGTAAAGAAGTTGTGAGGATATTTTTAACCAGTAAACAGACTTGTCAAACAAAACATGAACAGAAAACATTTTTAGAACTATATACAGTGGTTACAATCAAGTAAGTAGAGTATGCAGTTTCACATATTGGAAGCCCTGTAGAATAATAGTAATTTAATTTTCAAAGCTTCTTTCATTTTTTTTTTTTTTTTTTTGAAAATTTCATAATGGAAATGTGGCAGTAAAGCTCTTATGAGTAACTTTTGTGGGCGATGGCTTATTCAACAAGAGAAATTTTTGTTTGGAATCTGAATGTGAAAAATAAAATGAGCCTTGCCTGTAAGGTTATGTTAATATCCATGACATTGTTTGTTTTATGAAATATGAGGATTTTTTTCTGAAATTTGGAAGCAGTTTTCAGTCTTCTATGTTGTTTTTTTGGACTGTATTTACAAACCTTTCCCAGGTCATGTTTAGGTTAATTCAGTGGAAATGTAAACTTTAACAAGCATATGAATAATAGTATACATCTCCAGTATGATTTTTGTCTAGTTTTTCTGTAAAAGTATGTAGAATTTTTCATTTGTCAAGTTGACATGGTTCTAGCTAAACTGAGTTTTTGTTATAGAATTCCATATTGATTTGGAATTGATTTGGAATTGGTAATCTCAAAATGTATGAACTGTCGTTTTAATCTACATGCTATGCCTTGTATGTTACTAAACGATGTGGAAAATGTAAAGGTGTGTTGTTTTTTTTTTTTTTTTTTTTTTTTATAGATGTGCATTAAGTAGTAGAATAAGTGGTATATGACGGAGTTTTTCGGGTGGAGTTTGACTGAGAGTTTTGTATACACTCTCCTTTATAGAAGCATCTTGTAACAAAAGAGAAGAGAAAACAGCTCACTGAGTTTTAACATTTCTGTCAAGTGTATAGAGATATATTTTTCAGTGTAAAAGGCCTTGACATTTTTAGTATAATTTTGTTGTCTTTCAGAATTATATTAAAATTATTAATTCTAAGACTAGGAAGTGTGACGGGGGTGGTTAGTAGTGTACTGGGGTATCTACATTTTAAGTATACTAATGCATGGCTGCAGGAGGTCACATATATGGTACACTAAAGGTAGGAGTAAGCTAGCTCTTCATGGAGGTTAGTAACTTATCCACATTGTGATGTTAATGGAGCAGTGACAAACTTTTGGCTATTACAATAGATGCTCCATAGTTTTAGCAGCTGGCAGGTTAGAGTCATGGTTTAGGTTCTCTGTAAACCATGTTAACTTCAATAGGGAATTATCTAGTGTCCCCGTGGAGTGTGCTGACAGCCAGTCAGACATGAGGATTTCCCTGAATTTGCTTATGTCATTCCAGAATTCAAGGTAAATAACCTCTTACTGGAATTTTGGAATGAATTAAAAAGAGAGAGATTTGGCCTAATGCATCATATAAGCAGTCGAATAGCTGTTCTATATTATTTTTGCAGTGTGTGTGTGTCTGTGTCTTGGAGATGATTAACCTCTCCTTCATATGTAGACATTACAATGTAACAACATTGCCAGTACTTCAAATGTATGGAGGTGAAAATTTGAAAGCATGAATCGGCAGTGGTCATTTGCAGTAAAACTTATTTAAGGAACAAAACAAAATACGCTGATAATTTGCTTTTAATGCATGGAATATGCAAACAAAATATTTGTTTTGAGGATATTGGATATTATCTGTGCTAGCATGACTGGCTGAAGTTTTGTAAATTGTAAGTTACCCTGTGTTACATATGTTGGCATGACTAATTATAATTTTGTAACCAAGTTTGTCTTGATTTATCACTCTGGTTTACGTGGGATGTTTGGATGTTGGACAGTGTTCTTCTGGCTGACCAAATGTACACATTCTTTGTAAAGCGAATTCGGAATGTATGTTATGCCAGAGTCAGCTGACCTAGATGTAATATCATTGTGTATGTAATCTTCACAAGAGCTGTTTTACTTTTCAAAGTCTGATATGAGGGAGTAGAATTCTTATTGCAGCTTCCTGTTCCTTACAGAGCCTGCTTTCATAACAAATCCTTTTTTATCCGTTAATGTTTTAGTAGTTCAGTTATTTAGTTTTCTTTCCAGAGCTGTTAAGCAGTGGTAGTCCAGTTGTTTGTTTCCAGAGTAGTTGTTCTAGTTGCTGAGTACAGACAACAGTCTGGAGTGTGGACATAATTCCTGATCTTGGCTTTCAGAACTAAGAATATAATCTTGCCTTGCTGCATTATTTAGATTAGATAGGGAACTACGGCTAGTTAGATGTTTTCTAAAAAAATCAATGTGTGATCTGTTGTGTGAAACTGTTTATTGGAATCAGTTATTCAGCACTTGTTTTAAATCCTAAACTGTCGGTGTTCCATACAATCCACAAAAATGAGTAGTAAAAAGCAATAGGGAAAACACCAGGCACAGGATTCCCAAGCACTCCTACAGCCACAGCAGTACACTCCGTGTATTATTGTATTTTTCAAAACAAACTGTCTTTAATTCACATCAAGAACTCCATAAGATTTAGCTCTTTCGTCTACTGCATCATAGACTTCATCAGAATCCATTAAAAATATTCTTCACTGATATTTATACCATTTTCAAGTCAATGAATTCATTAATTAACAGCAACTACTTCATTAGCTTGAAGCAATAGTAACAAACTACGATGTACGAGTCCCAGTTCTAAAAAAACTGCAAATATACAACACTATTAAATAAACTGTATGAATAACTATTCTTCATAATAAATATTAAAAAGGTAATACCAAAAATCTATATTTGTGTTAAACATACTAATAAGTTGTTCAAATGGCAAGCTGAAACTTTATATATATATATATATATATATATATATATATATATATATATATATATATATATATATATATATATAAATAATAGTGTGACATACTTGTGACAATGGTATACTCGTATACATATATCTACTATTGTCTTAATTCCAGCACAGGTGTAATAGTAATATTATCATTTAATACCAGGGGGTACATGATGCATTTTAGAAGCAACTGCCATCTGACCTCTTTCTCTTTAAAAATAGCTTTTATACCCCCCCCCCCCCCCGGGCTGTGATATAACTAATTCCAGAATGCCAAACCTGAAAGCAGAGCAAGTAGGCCTAACCTTTATATGTATATTTAGAGCACTATTTTTTATCCTTTCTACTTGTATTATGAAGATGTTCGTATGTCCTGTTTTTAAATGCTCAATAGGTTTTCCCCATATAGAATGCAGCACAGGTGTTGCACTTGGCTAACCTGTTTAATATTACAGTTCCCTTTCTTAAAAATATCTTTGTTTTATTAACATTCTCAAGAATAATGTAGTTGTCCTCTGATAGCAAACCGATTACACCTGCCACATTTCCTAGTACCTTTATTGGTTCTTCCTTGTGCGTATTTACTTCTGTTATATTCAAATTTATTTTTCAAATTCAGGGCAGTTTTATACACTAAACTAGGCTTGTGCCCCAAGATTCTATAAACCTCGGCATCACCTTTTAGGTGAGCCCAGTTTTGTGTAACTGTATTTTTTACTATTTCTGCTGTTGGATTATATTCTAATATTAATGCTCTACTAAAACTATTGTTTCCCTCTGTATTTCTATTACTTACCAATTCTGCTACTAACAGTGGCTTATATTTTTTACCCCATTCTCTCATAACAATTGAGAAACATCCATTAGTCATAGAAATGGGGTATCCTCTATCCTTGAACATTCGGCCAGTGTTGGCGATCTCACTTCTCATCTCCTCCTACTCCGAGGACATCAGAGCAGCTCTTATACACTGCCCTTTCAGTGTACTCTTGTTCCAATGATGACAATCTAGTATATTCTAAATAAGAGTTACTAAAGGTGCTTTTTCTGTATAATCTAGATTTAAACCCTTTGTCAGCGTGAGAGATGAATGTATCTAAATAAGCTATCCCTTGACTGTTAGAATGTGTAAACTTTAAGTAGGTACTAGTAAGATTCAGCTATCTGACAAATTCTTTGATTTTCTTAGTACCTCTCCATAGAACAAAAATATCATCCAGGAAACATACATATACAATAATCTTGTCTATATACTGACTCTTGAAAAATTATTCATCTTGCTAGTCCAGTAAATACCAAGTTAGCATATATGGGAACACGTGCTGGCCCCATAGCTACTCCCTCAGTCTGCTTGTATATTTCTCCTTCAAAATATATAATATTGTTCTCCAAGACTATTGCCATGAATTGTACCAGTACCTTAATCCTTTCCCATTCCAACCCTGAATATTTTATCATGCTGTTACTATAACTTAAAGATACATGAAAACAAGTCTACTACATCTATGGTTAAAAAGATTAGATCCTTGTCCCATATTTCAGCTTTCAGTCTGCTTAAAAAGTCCCATGAGTCTTTGACCAGATGCTGAATTTATTATAAATCTGTTTTAAGGATCTGTAGATCACCACTCCAAATGGAAAGGTCTTGGACTTGCTTTCATATGCAATGGGATGGAATGAGGGTTCTAGTATGTTCTTGTGTAGTTTGGGAACGCCTTCTATGATAGCTAAAGTGGAGTACTCCACTCGCTAGAAGTTGTAGGTATCCTGTGAAATTCGATCATTTAACATAAATTCTAAGTATAGATATGTCTATGAGCTATATTTACCTCATTAACAGATATAACTGCCATAGGTACTTGTGTTGTAAAGGATATTGTATACTTTGTTTACATACTCACTTGGGTCATATAATACCACCCCTCCACCTTTATCGGGTTTCATAGCCCTAATATTATGATCATACGTACAGCTTTTAGCACTTCTCATTCTTTAATACTTTAAATTAGTTCCAAGTTTCCTGTTTTTATTAGCTTGTAAGGCATAAAGCTCTTCACTTATAACCTTTTCAAAGGTGACCAAGGTGGGATGCAGTAGTGGATTAAATTTACTTAATCTCCTCAACCTATTAGCCTGCATACTAGTGCTGCTATCCTTAAAATGGATGGCCAGATTTAATTTTCTTAGGTATAACTTCAGCTCAATAAGTGTGTCAATCAAATTGAACCTGGTAGTAGGTTCATACTTCATACCCTTGGAGAATAACCAGAAATGCAGGGTTTTTGCCTCTGATTTCTGATTGACTTTGACTTTGAGGAGAGCTTGGTTTCTGACTCTCCCTACGGGGGTTCTCGCTTTGAGACCATTTCTAGTGTGTGCTAATGTTTGGTGGTAGAACACTGAGGTTCCTCAGTCCCTCACCTAGAAAATACTATGAGCTGTTAAAGGAATTTCCAAAATCTGCACCCATTTCTCCAGTTCTGTCAGCTTTGGGTGTGTTATTGCCTACAGTTTTCCTGACAGCCACCTGCCCCCCCAAAAGACAGAGAATGTATAAAGTTTCTCAATCTTTGTAAGCTTTTATACACTTTTCCTAAACATGATTCAGTAGCTCTAGCTTTAATCCCTCTGCTGCTAAACACTTGATAATCTTCCCATTCATAGTAGGAATGGAGTTAAGTATTAGAATAAAGTGTCCTTCTGCAACTGTGATTTTCAGAATTTTTAATTGTCAGACTCTTATCGTAAGGATTGTTGTGATTAATTGTGAAAGCAGGAGGAATATTTTACTGGCAGTTTCTTTTTGTGATGAAAGTTCTGCTTTAAATTTTTTGTATTGTTCAAGTTGTTGCTCATTGTTTGCAGTGTATTTAACTTTGATATTTCTTCCAGGGCTATGGCCACGGGTACTGTTTTTTGAGGAGGTTTGCATGGCTGCGTTCTCAGAGCCTCCCAGATGTTAATTAGATTTTAGATTCTCCTGTGGATAGATGTTTAGTTTTTGGCCCTTCTGCTGCAGACGTGATCAAAAAGTGCGACGAAAGAGGTAAACTGATGCAGGGAATCTCTTAAGATTTTCAGCCCTCCTTTTCCAAAGAATTTTTTAACTCCTCCTCAAATTATGGTAAGAAACAAGCAGTCTTAACAAAATACAGATAAATGGATATTTGAGAAGAATTGGCAAGGGTGGGGGGGGGGGGGGTGCCAAGAAGAATTCTGGAAACTCTCAAAAGCATGCACAGCTCAGTAAGTCAGAATGACTGTATGAGTCTTTTTTGTCCTCCCCCGGCAGCCCTTTTATTCTTCCAGAAAGTCTGACTCTCCACTTTTCTCTTTGGTAACCGTTTCAAAAAATGGGTTCTGAGGATTATTCATCAAGGTTACAGATGGCAATGGGAAGAAATTCCTCCTTTCCAGGGAGTAATTCCTCATCCTCCATACCACTCCTTTTTTTTTTTTTTTTTTTTTCCATCTGTCCATCACATGCTGTCATAGGGAGTGATAGAAACAGTTTCTCCTTTGCAATTGGGAAAGGAGTTTTATTCAGTGAAGTTACTTAGACAACTTGCTTAACTTTGCAGAATCTTTTTCAAAGTGTTGGGAATCTCTGTCTTGAGCGAGAGATCTCTTACACAAGCTGGGATTCCAAGAAAAGGTTTGAAAATCTTTCTTGACTCCTTTTCACAGGGTTGTGTTTTTGTGATGTCAACTAGACATCATAGTTCAGTGAGCTTTTCTTCCATAGGAAAAAAATAAAGCTATTTGTGGGGTTTTCACTCGGACTTCAGTCACTGCAAGGTGTAATACCTCAGGATTTTGGGTCTCATGACTTCATGATTCTCATGGTATCCCTGGCAAAACTGAACATGAGAAATATACAGTGGTATCTGTAGCCTCTTTGGTCCCAGCAGCAAGACCCCTTGTCTTTTCAGAAGTCAGTGCTGGTGCTTGTCAAAAGGGAAATCACCTGGTGGCGACAGATATTACTAAAGCCAGGTCTCACCTTCTCCCTCCCTGTTTCAAAGCAGCCGGTCAGCACAGACACCTCAGAGTTTGCTTGGGGAACAGTTTCAGGAAAGAGAAAAGCACAAGGTATGTGGAATATAAAGGACAGATGTATGTACGTAAATAATAAGAGATGCTTTCCTGATCAAGGCACTCAACTCTGGTCATATTTGGTGCTCCCAGGACCTTTTTTTTTTATTTTTTTTTTTATGTGCAATATTACAGCCATGTGGTACAGTGACAAAGGGGGAACCAGGTTATACCCATTCTGCAGCTTAGCCATGTTGGCTTGGAATATAGGCTCACAGCACAATCTCTTTGCAGGCATCCTGCATTCCTTCAGAGCAAAATTGTGTGGCAGACAAGCTGAGCAAGATTAGGCAGACTCTCATAAATGGAAACTAGATCGGGGGGGGGGGGGTCTTCCAAGATTTGATCCATCTGTGGGGGGAGTTCCTCAAGTAGACCTCTTTGCCTTCCCTCTGAAGAATCAACTGGCAAAATTCTGTTCCAGGACTCCATACAAAAAGGACTGGAAGACTGATGCCTTTTCTTTTCTTTGGACAGGAATGGTCTTGTATGCTTTTTCACTCTTTCCACCCATCCAGGGTACTCCTTGTAGATTCAGAAGTAATTCAACACAAGATCATTATGGTGACTCTCTACTAGTCCAGGCAAGTGTGGGTCTCCCATCTTTTGGAAATGGACAGGGGCAATTACCACAGTGTTAGGAAGTTTTCCTTTCTCAGATATCCCCTCCCGGTCAATTCTTATCCATTTCTTTTTGTCTCTTTCTCTGCATTTGTGCTTCGGCCTAGTGTGTGTGTGTGTATGTGTGTGTGTGTGTGTGTGTGTGTGTGTGTGTGTGTGTGTGTGTGTGTGTTTCGGACTGCTTTATCAGGCTTTTCAAACTTTGGCTTGTTTTTTGACTTCATTCTTTGTTTCCCGGTTCAGTTATGTTAGGTAAACCTTTGGGTTTTAAAAGGTGCTCCTCTTGTGGGCGGAAAATTCCTATTTCTGACTCATATGGAGTGCCTTTATTGTCTCGACGGCGACCACCTCTAGGTGGAATGTGGCATTTGTGCCACTTTCAACCCGAGGGCTTTGGTCGACCATCGTAACAAGCTCCGTATTAAAGGTTTAGTCAAAGGAGGCCCCTTGGTCACTGCTTCCCCGTTCAAGGCGGGCTCTTCTGGGGCTAGAAAGAAGCTTTCCATTGAGGAGGCCTGGACCAAGAGTCCCAGGCTGTCTGATTCGGCTCCAGCCAGGGTAGTTTCTGATCTGAGATCTTTGGGTCCCAGATTATCCAGGGAGTCCACTCATGGATCCAAGTGTTAGGACCTGAAGCCCTCTGATCTGGTACCTTCGGCGTCCTCTCCCAGATCCAAGGATCTCTGTTTCATACCTTTGGATCTGAGGGTAGGGACTGTACCTACGGATCTGACACTTTCATTTCCGAGGGATTCGAGAAGTATTATTTTTGGATCCTTTGAGTTCGGTTCCGATTCGGTCAGATCCAATTGTTGTGCCGGAGCCAATTTTTAGTGGGGTATCTCCCTTTGGATCCATTGCCTTCTAAGCAGGTTTTGTCTTCTCTCGGTAGGTCTCATTCTAGGGAATGCAAGAGACGACACACTGGCTCCAGGCGCGACTCACCCAGTAGGTCCTCTATCTCCTCCCCATCTTCCAGGAGTGCTAGCTTCACCCATAAAGGAGATTATTCTTGCTTCCCAGAGGTCCTCTATTAGGAAAGTTTATTCTAGTAAATGGAAGAGGTTTTCGGTTTGGGCGAAGAATAAGAACTTAAACCCCTTCTCTTCCCCTATTCCTGAAATACTTCTCTTTGGCCTCTCAGTTTAAGGAAGGAGCTAATTTTTCCACTATCAAGGAACAGTTGGGAGCGATTTCGAATTTTCACCTTGGTGGTGATTCTGCCTTTTCTGCTCGCCTTTGTAAGGCCTTTTAAAAAAAAAAAAAAAAAAAAACCCTTCTCCCCCTTGGGATTTGACTTTGGTCCTGCAAGCTTTGACAAAACCACCCTTTGAACCAGCGGCTTTGTGTGATGTTAAATTTCTTTCCTGGAAAGACTGCCTTTTTAGTGGCAATAACTTCGGCAAAGAGAGTTTTGGAGTTGCAAGCTCTTACTATCAAGCCGCCCTACTTAATTTTCCCCAAGGACAGGGTGTCTCTAAAACCAGATCCATCCTTCATGCCTAAAGTGGCCTTGCCAGCGAATCTCAATCAATGTATTAATCTACCAGTATTTTTTCCTAACTATTCCAATAAAGGGGAATATATTCTGCGCACATTGGACGTTTGTCAACTTCGATTTTATTTACATAGAACGAGAGAATTTAGGTGTTCAGACCAACTATTTCTCACCTTCTGTTTGAATAGAAAGGGCAGGGGTATTTTGACCATTTCCATTGTGTTTCACAATGTATTTCTTTAATTTATTCTTCAGAAGGTATTACCTTTAGCTACACCAGTGAAGGCTCATTCTACCAGGGCAGTCCCTACTTCCACTGCCTTTGCAGATGGTCAGTCGTTAGATGACATTTGTGCAGCAGCAACGTGGTCTTCTCCCCACACTTTTATTTCCCTCTAAGCTGGATTTGATTTCCAGAGGAAGGGCTTTATTTGGCTCCACGGTTCTTCGGCATGTCCTTCCTTGAGACCTCCCAGGATGGTGACTAGATAACATCAGATTTATAGTTATGTACTTAACTTAGCATCTGTTATCTGTAGTCATCATTCATCATGATCCCACCCTCCAGCCCACTTCCTGGAAGATTGGTTGGATTTGGAGGTTCTGTTTTGTTTAAATACTTTTGTCTGTCTTCCTTCCTTATGCAAACTCTATCTTAGTGAGTGTAGGGCAGCAGAGCATTATGGGATGGGGAGGAGCTTGAGCTAAGCTGTGTTCTGAGTATGCCGGCTCGGATCCAAGACCCTAATGTGATGAATGGTGACTACAGATAACACAGATGCCAAGTTTATGGCAAGTACACAACTATAATTTCCTGTGTGTCGATAGTTCAGCTATTTGGACAACCTGCAGTATTTTATTGGGTGCTCAGAAAAGCAAGCAACAGACTCTCTTAAAAGTATTGGGACCAAAAAAAAAGCCATAAATGTTCAACAAGTTGAGGTTTGTGCTGCAACCCCCCCCCCCCAAAAAAAAGCAGGAGATGTACATGTAATAATTTTTGCCATGTTTATATGTGGGTGCGTTTTTGTATTGTATATGAAACTTTAACTAGCCAGCATAGTAAGCATTTTCAGATATGGTTTTCAGTGCACCCAGGTCAAGCTCTTATCTCATACTCTCCAATATTTTTGAAAAGATTATAATGTCAGCAAATATACTTGTGCATTTTTGATTATAGCGTATTAAACAACTCCTGCATGGGATTCAAACTACCTTTAATAATTCTACAGTCTTACCAAGTGCCTAGTTCAAATAGTTTGCCAATGCCCTTTCCACTGTACAGTTGTTCCACAAGGTTCCGTACTGTTTCCATTTTCATCAGCGATCATCTAACTTCTTTACCAAATGTAAACATGGTGATGTATTTTGGACTGTTACTGCCATAAGGAGCGGCACAGTTGTATTTCACAAAAACAACTCAATAAAATCTTTATCTGGTTCTCAAAATCAAATGGGATACTTGAGGAGATTTCCTCTCCTCTAACTCATTGATCCTAAATTTCTATAAAAATCTTGTCCTTAACTTTGACAGCCTTACAAAACTTTTCATCACCTTACAAAACTTTCATCGCCATGTTGAGAATCACTGCCAAAGTTTTTAACCCAGTTAAAGCAGTCTTGTAAAATAAAATAAAAAAGCTACTTGCAGTAGAATCATACTTGGAGGGGGAAAAAGTACTGATTCCTAAGCTAGAATGTGCCCATCCCTTGTTGTTGGTTACTTTTAGAATGCTTTAAATTAAAAAAAAAAATCTCTGCTAAAGATTTTGCTACCTTAGAAGACCATTATACCCAGAATTGCAAGCTTCACTGTTCTACTCTCTCCCTTTTACCAAAGAGGTTCCTTCTTACTGAAGAGAATTTTAGATGGGATCTAACTCCTGTTAGATCCCATCACATGTAGGGGATAAAGCCCTGACTGTGCTCCTGACTGCTCACCTTTGATTAGCAGCACAAATGCTGAAAGGACTGGGTGGTAGAGTTATTACTGAGTGACTAACTCCGTCCAGCTCATCTTGGGGGAGGGAAAAAGCTGTGGCCGTTGCATTGGTGGCACCTGCAGAAGTACATGAATAACACCCACAACGACAACCCAAGTATCCATGGTGCTATACACTACCAGGGGATTCCACATGTGTGGTAGCACATGTCTCTAAGCATCTGAGGTGCACTCAAGCCACTGACTTGAAAGAATATAGGTAATTCCAGACTGCAGCATTGGGCAAGAGTGAGTGTATAAATATTTGGGAATTTGATGAAAGATCAACAATAAAACATGAACAAATGCGAATAAAACTCCGTAAGGAATATTTTAGAAGACTTAAATCCTGAAAACAGTGTTGACATCTAGGAAACTTCAAGCTATAAACCAGTTTGGTCTTCCTGTCCTAACCTAGTTTTGAAGTGATTGACTGACTGGCCCCAAAAGGTGTTTGGTAGATTAGATAGGAAAACGGAAAAGTATACTTCATGCTCATCAAATGATTTATAAGAATCGGTGCATATCAAGATTATATATTCCCCGTTCTGAAGGATGTTTGGGCCTCCTTGAAATTGATTACATGCATAGATCTGGAGTCGTGGGACTGCATACATATCTGCTGACCTCACAAGACCCAAACGTAGTCGAAGTTTTGAAACATGAGGAGAACAATTCTAAGATTTCCCTGCTTAGTCTAGCAGAAGCTTATCTGCATCAAGTGGGAATGGAAATTAAACCAGTAGATTAAAATCAGGCAGCAAATGAATGTGACAAAAAAACGAAAGAATATTAGGTGATCAGATGAGAAGGCAAGAAATGTAGAAATGCATAAATGTAGTTGCAAGTATAGAAAATTCCTGGAACAACCTTATGTTGATCAGGATCGAACCCAGAATGGTTAAGGAGAGGTAAATTCACCTGCCATTCATTTATTCTAGCTAATCTTCTTATTTACTTTCATTACTTAACCTGTTTTTTTTTTTTTTAACTCTTGCTCTTTATTGCCTTTAACCAAATGAGAATATATCTTCAATATAATGTAACGTTCTTAGTTTTGCAGTGCATTTGGCCTACCATGTTAACAATATTTCACATTAGTTTCCATATCAGATTGTCATATCAAACTGTTATAGCCTTTACCTTATTGGTATTAAATCCCTTTGAGCAGACCACTAAATGCTAAACCTTTATGTCTGCAATTGCTAGTCACCTTACTTTTGTAAAATAAATATGTTGAATTCTTTTTAACTTTTTTTAGAGCAGTTGAGTAAATTTATGTGTAACTGGCAGTACAAAATGTACATGCAAATGTCCTGTAAACTGTCATATTCTGGAATGTATAACTGTAATGTTTCTTTCTACTGCAAGTTGTGCTGTATTAGCTGATCATAGGAAGTTACTAGGCTATTGGCCCTGAGGTCCTTATAAGCCTAGCCAAGAGGTTAGCCCATGTTTAGACAAGTCTGCACCCAAAGCCCCTGTCCAGCAGGGACACAGGTGGAATGCAGGGGTGTATTTTCTGTTTTCCATCCAGTTATCTGGGTTGTGCTTAAAAAGGGATAATTAGTTTCTCTGATGTAGAGAGAGAGTCTTTTCCACAGATGGGGGGAGTCCCTGGGACACACATCTGTCCTGCCAACAAGTCCTATTGATGTCAGACAAGGTTGAGGTCACGTGTGCGGGTTACTCTAGTGGAGCTTGACTTGCAGATATGCAGCAGTCCCATCAAGGCAGGGTCTGAGATTGATTTGTATGCCAGACAGATGTCACCTCTGAGGAGTCTGTATGAAACTGAGTAGAGGGACAGGGCTTTTAGCCTGTCTGTGTAGGGTAGATGTTTGTGGATCTGGATCCTCCTGGTGAGGAACCTCTGTGGTCTCTCCATTTGCTGCATGTACTTTGTGAGATACATGCCGAAGGGGGCGTTGTATTCAATAATTGGCCTTATAAGGGAAGAATACAGGGATTTATGACCTCCTTGTCCCTGGATGAGATAGCCTTACTTATGAGGTGGGCTATGTAGAAAGCTTTCCATACAACGGAAGCAACATGATGGTAAAGAGTCAGGTTGCTATCAACCTGGGTGCCCAAATCCCTCACAGCTGATTGTGTGCTTAGGACATTGTAGTTAATGTGATATGTGGGGACATCACTCTCCCCAAAGGGGATGATCATGCATTTTTTGACATTCAGCTTGAGGTCATGTTTCTGGCAACAGTCATTTGTTTGGGTGAGATCCTCTTGGAAGACGTCCATATCACTTGGGAAATTGGTGACCATGCCTAGCTTACAGTCAATTGCAAACTTGGTCAGCCATAGCCCACTGATTTTGACCTGTACCTCAGGGAAGTATATCCCGAATAATGGAGGCATCTACTGCTTGAGGTGGCTTCCCCTGTTTTGATTAGGTGGGTTCTATTCATTGAGCCAATTTGCTATCCATCTGGTAACATATGGATTGTTGCTTAGTTGAGAGAGTTTATCTATTATGCCAGAGTGGGGAATAGTGTTGAAGGCTTTGGCCAGGGCAAGGTAGGTGGTGTGCACAGTATTCCCCTCGCCCATGGCTTTGGTGACCAACTGTCTCAAAGAACTCAACCAGATTTAGCAGACGTGGCCTCCCTTTAACAAAGCCAAACTTTGTGGGGTCGAGTGTTTGGAGGTTGCCAATGTTCCTGTTAATGAGGTCCATGATTATCCATTTCATGGCCTTGCAGATCAGGTTAGTTAAGCTAATGAGTTTATAATTTTCCGGATAGGTAGATGCTCCACCGTTCTGTAAAGGGATGACAGTGTCTGTCCTCCACTTGGCTGGGACAAGGCTAGTACTCTGGCTTTGGTTGAATAAGGGGACTAATGGTGCTGCAAGCTCATGCCCGAGTTCGTGTACAATGCAGCCTAGGATGTTATCGGGTCCCATGGAGGCTGTATTATTTGCCTTTGAGAGGGCAGTGACGACCTGTTCCCTAGAGATTAAGGGGAGGAGTGCAGGTACTGGGGATGTCCTGATTTACTGATTGGGAGGACAGAGGGATAAAGTATTTTCTGAATGTGTGAGCCAGTAGGTTGGCTATAAATATCTACAGCATTTGTGTATGTGGTGTCTTTGACCACCAGTTCTGAACAGACCTGGGCGATTCCTTTGAGATTGCTGATATGTGAAGAAGGCTTTGATTGTCTCTAGTAAATGTAGCCAATTTGAACTCTAAGTTGGCTTTAGAGGCTTTCACTAGTGCTCTTATTTGCTTGTTCAGACTAAGGAGAGGTTGCTTCCAATTGGGCACCTGCTCCTCCTTGGTCCTGGACAGCATTTTTTTCCTTTTTGTTATATAGTTTATTTATTGCAGATGTCCACCAGACAGGTTTAATCTTCCTTGCGGAGGATGATTTTGTCCTGTTGGGTGTTCCTGATTCCATGCATCTATATAAATGTATAATATACATCACCAATGATTGGTCTTGTATTTTGTACCCATGGCTCAGCTCATAGGTGAAAATGATCTTTGGACAAGCCAACTATCTGGCTAACAAATCAAGCACCCCCCCCCCCCGATATCAGCTGTGCCTATTCACCCATTTCTGGCTGTATCCCAATAAGGGCAAGAGGAGGCCGTTATGCAGGCAGCCTCATCTGTGGTTTATGCCCTTGCCAACATACTGAGAATGATGGTATGCTTTTTTTTTCATTTATGCTTAACCCCTTCCATTCTGTGGGTGGTGAGACAGATTACCCATGTTAACATTGAGACCATAGTGCCCTCGTTGATGTGGCTGCATGCTGTTATGCCCTTGCAAATTAGGGCTGCCACCAGAAGTGACTTGGCTGAATATCCACTCTTTGCAGAGCCATCCCTTCTCTGGATTGTGGCATTGGATGACTCCTGACTCTCTTCCCTTGTGGGATGGACACATCCATCCTTCCATGCCAGCTCCTTCAGTTGTCAGACTTGCTTATTGATCTCATGTCACCCAAGACATAGTTAGGAGTTTATTCCTGTGTGCCCTGGCTGAGTTAGTTATTTCTGAAGTCGTCTTTGTAGTTTATGCATTTTCCCTAAACGTTTTATGTTGTGTGTTTTTAGCAAGCACACTACAAACACATTTCATGAATAACCAAGTCCTACACATTTCCTTCCAATTTTACTTGAAGGCCCGTCTGATAATTTTCTCTCGCACCAGTTTTCTGGACTTGGTATTCATATTGTCATGCTTTTCAAAGATCTCTCCTCTCTCTCTCTTGATAAGCCTTACCCTGCCTGTGGTATGATCTTCACTGTACCTTCTCTTGATGAGGAAGATCTTTTCTCTCTTAGGGTTACTCTTAACATATGCACTGTTAATTAAGTACATCATACCCCCCCCCCCACACTAGACCTATAGCTTTTTTGCATTTCTGGTAGCCTAGTTTGCCGAACACCTTTAGTTCCCCAGGTGCTAGCAAAGTGGCACTCTCTACTATCCTGCCTGAAGTGCAAAGTGGATGCTAACCTTGTGCCTGGTAAAATTAAACTTCACTTGATGTGCCTTTTTTGTTAATGGCTTTTGTCTCTCTTGCCTCCACTATTTGTAGCTTTACTCCTGATGTGTACATCTGTCTTTTCTATGTAGCTTATAGAGCAGTCATATTTTAAAATGTCTTGTCTTTACATACTATTATACAAAAAAATGCAGCGTTAAAGTGTGTAATGTGTGCCATCCATTTTATGGCAGTGGTTGTCTGATTCCATATGTTATCTTGGTAAGTTATTGCAAACTAATTGCTGAAGAGAGATTTTAAATGGTGATCCTGGGAGTACAGACGGACAGATAATGAGGAAATTCTTAAATTTTCTGGTAATGCAGAGGTGTAGTTTTGATTATATTTAGGTGTGGTGTTATCTATTAATTATGTCAAGAAATGTTTGCTGTAAATGAATTTGTGTTCTAAATGTTCTGTGTATAGATGTAAAAAGCATGAAGAAAATCAAGGTCAGATGAAGGAAGATGTGTGGTTAACACAATGGTGTATTCTGCACAGTGTAGTATACTGGAGAGAATTCGGCCAACAGCTGGATGAAAATACTTGTATTATTGCATTGTGTTTTATGACTTGGGAACAAAATGAGCAAGTTGTGGGCATGAAGTTTTTCCTTTCAAGGTTTCTCATGTATGAGAGTTCATGTTGCTAGAGTTGTTTATAACAGCCAATCTGTTCATTCCGAAAGATCCCGCCACATTGTAACGTGTGAAATGCAGTTAAGTTGAAACAAAAGTCATTTTATTAAACTTTTTTTTTTTTATGGTAAGCCCCTTGCACCCTTCCACATTGTGTAGCTTAAATATCCTGTCTTGTACATTTGTAGAAATTATAAGTTCTATTAACTTATGTATGATCCAAGTACACTTGGATTAACACCTTCACTGTAATTTGCTTACCTTTTTTATGGGAAATAGTTAAGTACATGCTGCTCGTTACTGCTGTGTATGAAGAATGAAGGTCTAACAAGGGCAAAAGTGCTCCTCTCTTGCTTTAACGTAATTCCTGGTTTAAACAAACAATACCAGCTTGAATTTATTTTTGCAAGGATGCAAAGTGATCTTTGAGGGTTTTGACAGTAGTATATTTTAATAATCCATATGCAGATTTTGAGTAACCATTTCTTTATAATTAGTTTTCCCTGTAATATATATATATATATATATATATATATATATATATATATATATATATATATATATATATACACACAAATAATACAATAAATGTGTGTGTGTGTGTGTGTGTGTGTGTGTGTGTGTGTGTGTGTGTGTGTGTGTGTGTGTGTGTATGTGTGTAAAGTCGCACACACATTAAGATTTTTGTGACCAGCCTTTTTTCTGTATATGGTGTTGATAGGAACAGTGACCTGCAATGTCAACATCGAGACAGACCTTTTGTTATTGTAATGCCTTTGATATGTTGTATTGGGTCTTTAATACAGTTAACCTTGGATAAACCACTTGTCAAATTGAAATAGTTGTAGTAAGACTCTGTAATTTGTTCATCTTCAGCTAGATGTTGTCAGTTTCTTGCTTACTTGTTTTAGCTGCAGCTTTAGCCATAAGATGTTTGTTTTTTTTCATTATTTGTAATGAAGCGGTAGAGCAGCAGCAGTAGTTTTGTTTTAGATGGCTGGCTTTTTTTTTTTTTGCATTTTTAATTCACCATGTATGGCAGGCTGGAGGGGTGTGTGTGTGTGTGTGTGTGTGTGTGTGTGTGTGTGTGTGTGTGTGTGTGTGTGTGTGTGTGTGTGTGTGTGTGTGTGTGTGTGTGTGTGTGTGTGTTTGAAGGAATCCTTAATCACTATGCTGACCTCATTATGGTTTCCTGTCCTGGAGTAGCAGCCGAAAAATCATCTCCACCCCAGAAAAGGCCTTCTCCCTTCCTGTCCTGCTTTTCACATCTTCCTTTGCATGAACCAAATCAGTTTGACACATGTAGCCCCCCCATTTTCGTGTTCAGAACATTTTCATTATTGAATTTTCTTGTAGTTTGCATTCAGAATGTTTCACCTGTTTATATTGATTCATGGTTTAAGTGCTGTTTTATGTAGATCTTAGATTGTTTCAACAAATGTTACAGAAGTAATACTTAGTTTAACATGATTTTATATCCCATTGGTTAGTTATATGTTTTATAATCTCAGTAGTTTTAAAAATGACCATACATGTTCAAAAGCTGTGATTTTTACTCCAGTAGGTTTAAAACTGTTCAAGAAAGAAAGAAATGTATCCTAAAACTGTACTTTTATTCATCAGGAGCCTT
>NC_056743.1:1017824134-1017846581 GCF_019279795.1 Protopterus annectens
TTGAAACTTATACTTCTGCATCATTCTCGGACATCTTAAGGTGAGTCGCTTGAAAATATCCATGCAGATCTGGCATCCCTAATCTTCCTTTGCTTTCTGGGAGTAAAAGTCCCCCCCGTGGTTCTTTTCTCTCAATTACGTCCCAGGTTTCTCAGGTGGGGTACAGAAGTAAACTTGACGTAGATACAGTATATGTGGAACTGTAAACATTTTGTTGCTTTTATTTTGCTGTCTTGGTCCAATGTCATCATTTTCCACTGCCTTAATTTCCTGATAATTTCATGGGTGGTTTCTTCCCATATCTCCTTAGCTGCTTGTTCTGTTTACTACTTTAACTGCACTCCCAGGTATCTCATCCAAGTGTAAGTAGGGAAATCTTTGTATCGGATCGTACGTGGTTGTATAGTTTATTACCTTTTTGTTTTAACTTCATTTGTCTTGTAACCAGATAGTTTATGAAAAATATGGAAGGACTGCATAAAAGAATTCCGTCTCCTTTATGGTTTAGTGATAAAATATAACATTATCTGCAATTAGGGCTGTTTTCTCCTTCAAGCTTTTCCACTGGTAACCTTCTGTGTTTGCCTGCTTAATACTTTCTGCTAATGGTTCCAGGCAGAGAGCAAACAAAGGGGATAGTGAATGCCCCTGTTTTTATAGTACCATGTGTGCAGTTAAACACTTGAGACAGTCTTCCCCTGTATTTTAGATAGGTTTCAGCTCCCCTGTAGATATTGAAAATCAAATGCCCCCATTGTGCTTGGAAGCCAAATGCCCTCATTGTCAATTCCAGGAACTTCCAGCTGTCCATATTTAATTCCATGTCTGTCAGATCCCACCAACATACACTGTTTATTTACTTCCACTCCTGTCTGCATCAATAACATTCTGCTAATATTAAGTTTGCCTTTTTTATGAGTCAGTATTGGTCCTGATTTATCAGCTTTACTAATGTATTTGCCAGCCTATTAGCCAGAATTGTCATGAAGTCTTAATAGTTGGGATTTAATACTGAGATGGGTCTATACGAGCCAGGGTCATCTGGATGCTTTATCTGCTTGGGAATTGTCATGGTTACCACCGCGTTCCATGACATTAGAATTCAGTCCCCTTGTATTGTGCCATTGAGTAAGCTATCCCAGATCCTAACTAACACCGGTTCCTTTCTTTACTATATCGTTATAGGAATACCTTCTAGATCCAGAGTTTTTCCCTGTATTCTGCTGTTGCATTTCCTCGCTTTTCTCTTCCACACTTACTGTTTTCAGTATCTAACTGATTTGTTGTAGGCTGTCTTAACAGTCTTAGATACTTCACCATGCTCACCTAATTGCTTTCTGTTTCTGGATCCTCTGGCATTTTGTCTGGGTACCAATCAACATTTCCACCTTCTGTTGCCTTAACCTCTGGGCAAGACATTTTGTTGCTCTAGAGTTTGCCAAAGTAAATGGTCTTCACTGCTTGTTCTGTAAGTGTTTGTTTCCCAAGTACTTACCTAATTTATACTTGTTTTCCTCAACCTATCCCCGTATGTCACTTTGCCCATTGTCTCTCTTTTTTTTCTCTTTGAACTCTGCTGTACCACTTAATGTATTTTGATATTTGCTGTGACTGTTCTTCTGTGGGTCATCAGCATTTATCTTACTGTGGCTGCTTATCTGTAACTTACAAAATTCCCATTCATCTGCCAGCTGTCTGTTGCTGTCTTCCACTAACTTGTACCCTTCTTCAAGGATGTGATTCATCCTGTCTTGAAATTCCTTGTTTTTTTAAATGTATCTGGGGAAATGCCATTGGGTTTCCCAATGTGTTAGTTTTCTGGAGTCTTAACTGTCTCACATTGTGCCCCATTACAGATTTATCAGGTGCATTTCCTCCCTCTTCACCTGTCCAAGTATGACAGATTCTTGTTTTCCAGAGTAGTATGCAACTGATCTCTGCACATCATTCAGCATCCCTATGTCCTGTAGGCTGAACTGCATATATTTCTCCAGAAATCTGCCTTCCCGCTTGACGGCCCAACTAAGACATATAGTCCTAACTGCAAACCACATTCATCTCCTGCTACAACTAGGGACCCCTTCATGAAAGGATATGATTTTATCCTTTTATTCATTTATTTGGCATTTATTTACTCGGAAAGTCGATTGGGTCATGAGGCACCCATTTTCAGCAGAGGACCAGGGAGAAAAGCTCCAAATACATATGGTTAACAAAATGAGAAACTAGACAGACCTAACAAAGTCTATAACATTTGAGCATAAATATGAAAACAACATATTAGTTTGTGTCTATTCTCATTCCGACAAAGTCATAACATTCGAGCACAAAATTTGAAAAACTACACATTAGTTTGTCAGATTTAAAACTCAACAGACCTAATAAAAGTCAGTGTTCAAGCATAAGTTATATGGAAAGCCTGATAATAGGAAGATGCAGCAGTATTTACAGAATAGATGATTATCATAATGATTGTTAATATTCTAGAGGTCATGAAATATGGTAACCGATTATATTGGTGAAGGCATAGGATGGTTTGAGTAGAGAAGGGTAGGGTGTGATAGAGGGGATAGTAGGAATAGATGTGGATAAGGTATGAGTGTAACCTCAGGGGAGTATGTGTAGAGGAAGGGAAGGTAGGATAAGTTAGTAGTGGGGTTAGAGAGAGTAGAGGTAGAAACGGGTATGAGTACCTCAACCTGGGTTCATAGAGGAGCAAATCTAAACTTTAAGTATTCTTTTATACAGGTTTTGAAGGTTTTTGTATTTGTGTGATGTCATGTAGGGATGCTTTAAGTGGTAGGTATGTTAACACACAAATTATTTTTTAATCCTGGCCAGTAACCTTTTATAGCTATATATCTTCCCTTACTGTCTTAATTTTAATGATCTTGAGACCAGATCTTTTCTTATTAGAAGTATCATACCTCTTCTGCTGTTCTCCAACCCTGCATAAAATCCTCCATGGCTACTTATCAATCTTTCATGCTCTTTCCCATTTAGATGTGCTTCCTGCAGTATTTTCATCAATGCCACACTTTTTGTCACGTGTGCTAGAACTTTTTTCTTTTTAGCCTCATCTAACAGCATATTCACATTCCAGGAAATATTTAATTCTGCCATTGCAAGGTTGTGGTGGTGGTGATTGTTGTGGTTGTGTCTTTAATGCTCAGTCCATGTACTATATAACCAGCGTTGACAGCAATTGGCCAACAGTAAGGCAATATCTCTGCGTCTTGGATCTAACCAGTTGCTTTGTGGGATACACCACGTGTTGATCTAATCTGCTATTATGCAATCCCATCCCCTTCATAACTATTCACATATTTTATACGTCCCTGCATTGTCTCCATTTTTGGAGCTGTACACTGCAGTTTGATAATAGTGCTGATATTTTGTTATTTAATCTGTCTCTTTCTGTAGGAGGAAAGATCACTTTTATTTGCTACCTGTTACGGCTAAATTAAAGCAATGTCCAGTGTGGAAAGCTTCATGTTGTCCTTCCATCTGTTGAGTCTTTCGGCTTTTCCCGGTTAGGGGTCGCCACAGCGGAACTCCGGTCCACTAATGATTGGCAGTAGATTTTTACATGCCAAGTTGCTGGCCCTGATGCACAACCTTCAACGAAGGTACGCCCATTCACGCATGACTTCACACAGAAGACGCTCTAGCTGAGAATCTAACAGGACAACATCTTACTGTGAGGCGACAACGCTACCGCAGCACCACCACCTCCATCTGTATATTCCTTTAATTCACTGAGTGTCAGCAAGGGACTGTACCAAAAGTCCTGATGAAGTCATGGGAACTCTCTAAATAGCTAATATGTGCATAGGCCCCCTTCATCTATACTACGGCTATATGGAGAGCATAATATCGCTAATGTCCTTCCATATCACTGTTGCAGTATTCCTTACAGAAGGGATTTTCTGCCAAGGATAGCTCAATATACAGCCAGTCTGCCAAAGCATTTAGGTCTTATAGGCACTGTGCATCACACACATGCATCCCATGCATGGGGTAGGGCATAAAGGAGACGTACAGATGCAAGCACTCAGAATGTTTTGCTGCTAGTCTGAATGCCTGGTTCTTTAGCTGCCTTACAACATTGTACTTGGAAAACTCTTCATTTTGATTACTACTTCAGCCAAGAGTGTGTCTGAACTTCAGGCTTTCATGGCTATTTCTCCATCCTTCTTTGTTTTTATTCAAAGAGACAGTGTGTCTCTTTATGCTAATCCTTCTATCTGAAGTAGTTTACTTCATTTGATCTTTAACCTGTGGGTACCGGATCCGTATTGGATCTGAGCCAGCAAGTTCACTAGCATCTGCTCCAAGCTCCTCCCCTTACCCATAATACACCTCCACTACCTTCCATCCCCCAGATCTTGTTTGCCGCTGCTTGCCAGAAGCAGCATTGTGATCCTGAGCTCAGAGTCTCTGAGTTGGCGATAAGTTAGCAGTTTTTTGAAAGTTTGAGTGTTAGCTGTTAGTGTAGGTTTCCTTTCTTCCTCACCTCACTGGTGCATCGTGTTTTAGGGTTTTTATGTAGTTTTTAGTGTTAGTTTGTGTGTTCTGCCCCCCCCCCAGTGTTCTGTGTGGCTTTGAGTGTGTGCTGAGTGGGTCTAAGTAGGAAATAGGAATAGGAATGTGAGTTTTGGCATCACCAGGTATGGTTTCCTTTCCTTTGGTATCATCTTCTTGCTCCACCATGGATCTTGGATCCCATTCAGGGTCTTATTTCGCACCCCTCGGGCGTTCCTCATCTGAGCCTGGACAGTTTTGAAGCTCACTGCTTGACTGCTCCAGTTCCCCTAATTGCCAAGACTCCTGGATTATCCTCTTCAGTCAGGTCTATTCTGGTGGCAGCTCTTAAGTCTTCCACAAGGCAGGTTTACCGTAGCAAATGGAAACGTTTTTCCTTTTGGGCTTCTCAAAGGAGTTTGGACCCTTTCATGGCTCCTGTTCATGCTATTCTTGCTTTTTTTAGCAAATATTTTTCAACAAGGAGCAAGCTTTTCTTCTATCAAAGTTCAACTAGCTGCCATCTCTCATTTTCACGTGGGTGAGAATTCTGCTTCTCTAGCCTCTTCCAGACTGTGTAAAGCCTTTATTAAAGGTACTTTCCTATTATGCCCACCCCCCCCCCCCCCGGTGAAGGAGCCTGTTCCCCCATGGGACCTTACTATGGCTCTTCAAGCTTTGGTCGCTCCGCCATTTGAACCTGCAGCAACCACAAATCTTAAGTTTTTTGTCCTGGAAAACAGCATTTTTAGTGGCTATCACCTCTGCTAAAAGGGTTTCAGAACTACAAGCATTGTCTATTAAAGTTCCATACATGATTTTCTATAAGGACAGGGTTTCCCTTCGTACCAGTCCATCCTTTCTTTCCAAGGTAGCATCACAAGTTAACCTCAATCAGACCATTAACTTACCTGTTTTCTTTCCAAATTTTGCTAACAAAATGGATTTCAGACTCCACTTGTTGGATGTTCATAGACAGTTACGATTTTATTTACACAGGACTAGAAACTTTCGTAAATCTGACCAATTGTTTGTCCTTCTGTAAACCCTTTTTGGTAAACCTATCTCTAAGGTCACTATCACTAAGTGGATTTCCTTGTGCATCCTTCAGGTCTGTAAGGATAAAGGTTTGTCTCCTCCAGGTCAGATGAAAGCTCATTCAACTAGGTCAATGACTACTTCTGCGGCCTTTTGGTCGAGAGTCTCATTGGATGATATTTGTTCTACAGCTACTTGGTCCACGTCTCATACCTTTATTTCTCACTACAATTTGGATTTGATCTGTAGAAGGAGAGCATCCTTTGGTTCCGCGGTGCTCCGGAATATCCTTCCAGGAGGGCCACACGGAGTTTAGTAGCTGGGGACTCTGTCCCACAGGTTGAAGATCAAATGAAGTAAACTACTTCAGATAAAGTTATGTACTCACCATAACGTTCCATCTGAGTAGTTCTACTTCATTTGTCTTCAACCGTCCCTCCTTCCCCCTGGCCCTACCATATGGACAGCCTGTTTGGCTGAAGTTTTAGGTGCATACAGTGTTTTTACAGGTCAGGTTCTCTGTATAAGCGGCAGCAAACTCTATCTGGGGGTTGGAAGGTAGTGGAGGTGTATTATGGATAAGGGGAGGAGCTTGGAGCTCGGAGCAGATGCTAGTAAACTTGACGGCTTGGATCTGATAAGGATCCGGTACCCACAGGTTGAAGACAAATGAAGTAGAACTACTCAGATGGAACGTTATGGTGAGTACGTAACTTCTTTTTTATGTTTAAGGTGGTCAAGGAGTTCATCCTTTTTTTTTTTTTTTCTCTTCCTTTTCCCCAGTGTGCCACTGAGGAGGTTCTTCACACCTTGGATTTGTATGGACTGGTTGGTATTATTTGGATAAAACTAAAGTAATTTGCAAGTCTGAGTAGCTGTATGTTTTTCTTTGTTTGCTTAGAAACAGCCAAACCCAAAAATCTCCACTTGGAATTCTAGGGCCATTTCCTTTTCATGTCAGATATCCTCCTTCATCTGTAAAGGCACATTCTACTAGGGTGGTTGCCTTATCTGGTGCCCTTTTTCAAGGGTTTGGATAGTCATTTCATCCTCGAGGTTGCTACTTGGTCTACTGTTCATACTTTCACTGAACATTACAAGATGATGTTAATTCCAGGGCCAGGTAGGTTTTGCCATGACTGTCCTGTATGGGTTTGTAGGAGGCTATTCTATGCCTTTCCAGGATTCTTCTTGGCTCTTGTACTCTCTATTCTGTAAATAATATTGCAGCAGTGGTATGGAAGGACCTAGTACAGTTGTGTAAAATCTTACCATAATAGTAGATGTCTTTCTCTCCACTCTTGCAGTATTCTATCCCTCCCTTCTCCCCCCTCTGTTCTAGCTCTTGCCTGTATTTCTCTTGCCCTGCTGGCCAAGTCCTTATTCTTTTTCCTTTTGATGCTTTTTTCTTCCTGGATGTACATGTTCTCTTTTTGTCCCTGAAAGTATTCCATTCCTCCTGGTTTTTTTTAGTTCTGATGGTTTGTGTCCGTGCGTCATTTATGCCCTGTACCTTATGTGGGTAACATACTTGTGACGTATGGTGCTTATAAGACCTAAAGGCTTTGGTAAAATCTCTGGCTATTGGTCTATCCTTGGCAAGAGATATCTTCTCTAAAGAATACTGCAGCAGTGAAAAGGAGGACATCTACTGTCTGTGGTAAGATTTTACACAGCTGTACTGTCTGCCATCATCAACCCCTTTTTTCTCATTTTTCTACATGGAACTGGAGTGCGTCACTTCAACTGTCACCATCCCTCTTGATTTAATGCCACTCATCTACCTTTTTCAGTAGTCATGCCTGACTCTGTTTTGTAGGTCTCCTTTCATACAGTCCACCCACCTCTTTGCTGGATGCCCTCATTTCCTTTTGCCGCCTTCCTGTTTGTCTCAAATCATCTTCGGTAGATTGTCTAATGTTTTCCTACACATGTGCCTGAACCACAGTAATCTGTTCTCTTATCTTTTCTGCAATTGGAGCTTGAGCCTCTGGGTTGATGCCTTCATTTTTGTTCCTGTCCAACAGTGTGCATCCTACCATCCGTCTCTGACATTTCAATCTCCATTATCTGTAGCTTTCTCAACTGCTCTAATTTTGCTGCCCAGGTTTCTGTACCATACAGTAGTACTTGTCATGACAATGTTTTGTACACCTTACTTTTCTTTGGCATTCTGCTGTCACTCACTACCCCCTGACATGTTGCGCCAGTTGGCTGCAGCCCCTCTGGTTCTAGCTTTGACCTCTTCATTAGGACTTCCCTTTTTCCCAACCACCCCTCACTAATATTCAAAACTGTTTACCTGTTCTTCTCTTTCCATTCTTTGTCAGTTTTTAGCTTCTTCTGATTACTCCATTTGCTGTCATTTCAACTGTCTTATTTGCAGTCTGTTTCATCCTGTGTGCCTTCAGGTTTGCATTCCATTCCCTTGTCATTTGATAAAGCTCTTGTTCAGAATCTACCTGTAATGCCACATCTTCTGTTTACAACAGCTTTGTTGATCTGTCTCCTCAGACATGTTTGCTAATATAGTCCATCGCCAGTGTGAAATGACAGTTGGCTCCGAGCTGAAACCTAATGCACACCCACTCTCACTGGGAACCCCACTGTAAGTCTGAACACTGTTTGTGCTTGTGTCATTGGGTCTTTGTACATAGCCTGCACTAATTCTGTCAGTTTTTGGGACTTCAGACTGTTGTGGGACTACCCAAATCTGCTTTCTTGGGACCTTTTCAAATGCTTTCTCAAAGTCTGGAATGCCCAGTTGGACTTTCTTCATCTCTAGCTTCTTCTAACTGTGTCTCACTGCAAACATCAAGTCAGTTGTGCTGCATCCTGTCAGAATCCAAACTGCTCATCTCCCATCTTACTTTTTATTTCTCTCTCTATTTTTCTCAAGTAACCTGTCCAGAAATGTCATTGTACTGCCTATGAAGCAAGGGTCAGGTCATCCTTAAATAGGCTCCTTTCCTGTTCATCCTGTCCCAAAAGATACAGCTTTGAGGCTGTGGTACAGACCATTGTCTTGCATCAATGCATACTGTGCAACTATTTTAAACTCCTCCCCTTCACAAGACTGTCACTTTAAATTGTACGTAGTTTCATTCTTGGTTGACTCGCCCATCTTCCCTAGTGAGTTGCATATCTGGAGGCTAAGAGATTTTAGTTTTTAACAGAGAAATGTGTGGTTGTAACCAATAGGATCCATGCTGGGTATAGTCACATACATCCTTGCACAGGTGCAATGGGTGGAATGGTGCATCTCCAGTGTATCTTGAGCTTAAAACACCTGTAATATTTTCTATTGAGGTCTACCAGTCACATTTTTGCATACTAACTAAGAAGCACCCTAAACACCTTAGTCCTGTTCTCCACAGCTGTGGGAAAACATTATAGTTGTGGCCAGAGGAGCTTTTAGTGCAGTTTCCCAAAGTAATATCCTCAGGCAGATTTTAACAACAATATTACAGCACCATAGCTCTAGCTGAAGTAACCATATTGTCTTTTTCTGCAACCTTTTGGAACCCACTTCAAGGAGAAAAACACATTTTCTTATCATTCAAAAATATCTCGGACACAAACTATATCTTTATACGCAATGAATCTGTTTATTGTACTCTGTGTCAGGTGAATTCTTGAAAATCTACCTTAACTGTCCAGGCTGGGTTCAATCTGTCAAGGTCTGTCGGTAGTAGGGTTGAATGGTTTTCACCTTTTTGAGTATGTTCTTGCATAGCAGCGCACTCGGGACATTTTTCCTGAGCATTGGAAAAGGCTTGGCTGGGGCTCTCTGTTTCCTTTCTAGGAGATGTCTCTCTCTCATGTCACTCTGAACAGTGTTCCCCTCTTTCTAGTCTAACTCTTGAGCTGCCTTTTTCAAGTCCACTAGGGCTAGCACTGAATCCTGCATAGGTTTTCATCTTCACAGGGTGGAAGACCCTAAAGTTTGATGGGTACAAGAGTCTAAATCTTGGCTTAATCTCCCTGTGCATGCATAGTATAAATTCATTTCTTCTAGCCTTCGTATAGTTTGAGTAGTCACTGTGTCATTGTGCATAAATGCACACTTTTTTCCTCTGTTTTCAAGATACTACCCTTTGTTTACAGCTTTGATAGAATTTCTTCAGTTGATGCAACTCCAGCTTTATAAGGAAAAGATAGGCTTGTTTATTCACCCGTAGATATGCAACTTTCACCCTGTGTGCCCTTTCAGTTTATAGCTGCCGTACAAAGACACCAGAACAAATGTACAGACATGTTTCCATGAAAGTTTTACAGTCCTTTTGCTCATTGTTTTCATGAGCATAAGACATCTGAATTTTTTTCTTGTGGAACAGCCTTACAGCTCAATTTGTTTAACTCTACTTAATTCCTCTTCAGCTAGTCTTTCTTTCAGTATCTTTTCGAACTCTGAGGGTTGCTAGATGATCATTGTGCTTCTTCAGTCTCTTGCAGTTTTACATTATTTGACAGCAATGTATTCCGATGGGGGGGCACTTATTTTAACTCTTAAGTGCATCTGATCATCTGTTCTAAGTATTCTGATGCAATCCCATTGTCCTTCGCCATACTCTAGCTGCCTTTCTCTGTGTCATTCTATCTCATGGCTCTCTGGAGAGATTCTTCTGCTTTGATTTATTTATTAATTTTTACCCTTTGGCATTTCTGATTTTTCTCTTAGGTGTGTGTGTGTGTGTTTTTTTTTTTTTTTTTCTTTTTCATGACTTTTTTCACTCCAGAATTGGAAGCTTACTTGTCCCTTTTAAAGCCAATTTTCAATATAATGCAACAGGTTTTTCTTCTGGAGTGACTAATGGCACTGCTCACTCAATCGTTAAACCAGAAGCCCCAGTCCCAACCAATTTTGAGATTTTTTTTTATTTGGACGTCTGTGTTGGTAGGTGTTCATATAGTGTGTTCATTGTAGAAGGTCATATCTTACTGGGACCCTTTATTTTTCATTTTGTGGTGTCTCCTTGCTATTTTTAAGATGCAGGAATCTATCAGGCAAAGAGTTTTTGCTCAGACTGTTCTCCTCCCTTGGAATTGTAATGAACCTCACAAAATCCTATGTTCTCCTGGTCCAAATCCTAATATTTCAGTTGTTCCCTCAATATCAGAATTTTTGGACTTGCTGTCCCTCAGACAGGCTGCTGTTTCAGTCAAGTGGTCTCCCTCATAATCTTTCTGAACAGCATTGTAAGAATCTTGGCTGAAGTCTCTGGGATTTATGGCATGGTCTCAATCATACCAGATTTCAAGCAAGTCCTTTAGTAAACTCTCTCAGTTCTGTTTTTTTTTTTTTTTTTTCTCCAATGCTGAAGTTTTATCATGCTTTCTGAAAATCTACAGCATCTCCTCTCATTTTTGTAGTCTGGTGTCATGATATTGCAGAACTTTAGGGAGGGAATTCTGAATTCAGACTCCCCAGACAATAATGAACCAGTGCATCTTCCATAAGGTGTTTGTGCTGGTTGACATTGCATTTAGCACAGTTCCAAGGAGCCTAAACTCCCCAGGAGTCCTAACCTAACATCAGTTTACATTCTAAAAGTAAAGTTTGTTTGTGCCCGCCTATAGTTTGGTATAGCAGCAAGCATGGAGAGACGTCATCTTATCCCCTGTGCCATAAGACTGTGTAGGTGTGGCAGCAGTGGGCCATCCTGCTTGGAATGCTTCATATTAGTAAAACACTAACTTTCTAGAAAACAGACTAGGCTCCTGCTTCCTTGTGCTCACAGTAGTTTGAGTCCAGCAGTGGCCAAGAAAATCTCTTACCACTAGGGCTCCCTGGTGTGTGGCCTGTTTCGCCTTTATAGCCATTTCTAAGTAGCGGAAGCCATTATCCCTTACTCTGCCTCCTGGAAGTCTGCAAAGGGATATCCCAATTTGCCTGTAGCCATATGGCCTTTTCAGCTTTTTCTGCCAATTTACTCAGACAAGACTACCCCAGGAATTCAGACTAGACAGGGTCACACACTGTTGCCTTGGTTCAGGTTTCTTCAGCCTTGTTGTCTTCAGACCTTATTGAACCTCCACTTAGGGATGCTGCTGTCTTTCCTTCTGGGAAATCTCATCCAAATTTGAAAGCCCTGAGATGGACCATTTGACTTCTGTAGTTACAATGATAGCCAAGTTATATAGCTGTTCAAGCAGGATTATTTTGAGGTGATACGCTCAGAGCTGAGGTGGTGCTGCTGCGGTAGCGTTGTCTCCTCACAGTAAGATGTTGTCCCATTCGATTCTCAGCTTGAGCGTCTTCTGTGTAGAGACATGCGTGAATGGGTGTACCTTCGTTAAAGGTTGTGCGTCAGAGCTGGCAACTCGGCACGTGAAAATCTACTGCCAATCATTAGCAGATCGGAGTTCCGCTGTGGCAACCCCTAACAGGGAAAAGCCGAAAGAGGCAACGCTCGGAGACCTCTACTCAGAGGACAGAGTAAGAAGTGTATTAGGTTGTTCCGTCTTAACAGTATGGGTTTTAAACCCTCTCTTTGCTACTATTTCCAGGTTTTGCAGTGTATTTGACAAACATTTGATTCTGGCCTTAAATATTTGATTTTGGGTGTCCACAGTGGTGCAGTGGTAGCATTTTACCTCACATAAAGAGGTTCTGCAGTTCGATTCTTGACTGGAGTGCCTTTTGTGTGGAGTCTGCATGTGTTGGCTTTCTCTGTGCACTGGTTTCCTCCTTATTCCAAAGACCTGCAGTAGGTTGGCGTTGAAGCACTGAATTAGATGTGGGTGTGTGCTTGGGTAGATGTGGTATGGTGTGTGTGCGCTTGGGTGGATGTGGTATGGAAGAACTGTGGCAGGGCTAGCCACCCAGTAGTGTGAGTATTGGCTGTAGATAATTGTCATGATTAGTGTAACACCCTTACCCAATGTGCAAAACTTGAGGGAAAAGGGTTGTGGATGGATGGATTAATTTGATTCTGACCTTAACTATTCCTGTGAGTTAAGAGTTTAGCTATCCTTCTGTTTAAGGTGCATCTGGCAGTCATCTCATTTTTTTCACTGAAAAGTTTGTTTCTCTGGCATCTTTGCAAACAGGCATTATATTTTCAAAGGACTTTCCATATTGGACCCTCATTACGAGACCTGGTTCCACTGAATGAGATGCATTTTATGTTGGAGAAAATGGCCCTTCTGTCTGAGCCAGTAGCATCATGTGACTTGCACTTCTTTCACAGAAATCATTTACTTTTGCTGCAAGGGTTTAGGAGCTGCTGTCTCTCTTGGTTAACCCCCTTGCTTCCCCCCCCCCTACAATAGAATTAATTATGTGAATTACTCCGTCATGATGCCGAAGGTTTCTGGAGAAGCTAGTTTGAACTAGGCTGTCAGCTTAACCGCGGTTTCTTCCTGGATTGTCCTAACAACGGCAAATACATCCTTCACTCCGTGGATGTTCATTGTCAGCTCAGGTTCTATGTGGATAGAGTCTTATTTTGCAGGAAGGATGATTATAGGTTCATAGTCGTTTACTAGGCTAATGACCACAAAGGCCTGTTTAAGCCTAGCCATGCATCCCAAATCTCTGACAAGTTCCGAGACCCTTGATAAGTGTAAGCATGTGCCTGTGAGAGGAGTTATTTACAGGTTACCTGTTTCCATTAGAGAAATAGGTGCCAAACCAGGGATGAATTTCCGGTTTCCCATCCAGTTGTCCAAATTGCAGTTGAATTGGGTTAAGGAGGAATTCTGCTTCACATGGATAGGGAGCCTGTTCCTTAGATGGGGGGGGGGGGAGTCTGTGGGATACATACCGGTCTCTCCAGCAGGTCCTATTTATATCGCAGGCAAGGTTTAAGTTTTTAGAACAGATAATTCTGGTACTGTTTTGTGGATATGCTGGAGGTCCATCAGAGTTTGGTCTGACAATGCCCTGTATGCTAGGCATAAATCTCCCCTCAACAGCCTGTAAGAAACCGAATACAGGGAGAGGGCCTTGAGGCAGTCTGCACAGGACCTGTTACTTACCTTATTCTTTTAGTGAGGATGTTCCAGTTGTTGGATGTGCCTGGTTAGGTACATACCAAAGGGGGCATTGTACTCCGTGACTAGTTTGATGAAAGACGAATACAGTCGGACAGTGACTTCCTTGGACTTTAGATGCCATACCTTTGTTTACAAGTTGTGCACCAGAGAATGATTTCCTCACCACTGTAGACACGTAATGATCAAAGGCTAGATTACTGTCTGTGTGTCACCAAGTTCCTGACTACTGGGTCAATTCTAAGGGAGGTGTTGTCAATATGATAGTTACCAGAGATGGATGACTTCCCAAAGGATACTATTATGCATTTCTTGGCATTTAGTTTTAGTCTATGACTCTGAGACCAGTTGTTTGTGTCAACCCCTCCTGGAGAACATTTGTGTCAGTGTGAGATTCAGTGATGCTCCTAATTTGCAATCATCTGCAAATTTAGTCAACCAGAGACCACTGACATTGGCCTTGACTTTTGAGAAGTAAATGCCAAAAAGGAGCAGTCGAAGGACTGATCCCTGAGGGACTCCACTTGTGACTGGCCTCTTTGTAGGGGTGGACTCCCAAATTCTTACTTCCTGATTCCTGTCTGTGAGCCAGTTGGCTATCCACCGGGTGACATGCAGGTTTGTACTTAACCTCTGGAGTTTGTCAACAATGCCCGAGTGGGATATTGTGTCAAATGCCTTGGCCAGGTCAAGGTAGGCATTGTGAATGATTTTGCCCTCAGTCCACCAGGTTGAGTAGGCATGATCTCTACCCTTGAAACCAAACTGCTTGGGTCCCATGTGTGGAGGTTTACTATATCTACGTTGATCAGATTATAATTCTTTCCATGGCTTTACATGTAAGACTAGCGAGACTTGTGGGTCTGTAGTTTCCAGGGTCTGTATCATCTTTGTGCTGAGGGATGACTGTTGCCTTTCTAAATTCATGAAGCACGAATCCTGTTTGGAGGCTACAGTTAACTAGTAAGTCCAGAGGCCCTTATAGGTCATGTTTCATGCTATTTAGAAGGCATCCTGGGATACTGTCTGGGCCCATTGATGCAGTGTTCTTGGTCTTGCATTAAGGACCTGTTCCCTAGTGAGAGGGGAGTTATATTTGATGATCTTTCCTGAGAGAAGGTTGAGGGGAAGAGGGGGGGGAAGAGTTGGAGCTGAATTTATCAGCCAGGATGTTTGCTGCACCTTCTGGCACTGTATAGGTGTCTTCATTTAGATTGAGCTCTGCACATAACGTTTATTGCCTTTGAGGTTGTGGACATAGTTAAAGAATGCTTTTTGGTTGTCCTTGGCCTGGGAGGCCAAACTTGCCTCAAATATGGCTTTGGTAGACTTTATTTGTCCTCTGTGTTTTAGTTTGAGAGTGCTTTTATCCTGCTAGGTGCTGCACCTCGTAAGTTTTGCCATGGTTTTCTTCCTCCTGTTAAACATTCTGTTGATTTTGTGATTCCACAAGGATGGCTTGTTTTTTGAGTTCTGTACTTTTCTTGGTGGGTACAGCTGCATCTATGCAGCTATTGACATGCTTGTACAGGTTTCTGTCAACAGTTATGCATAGGCAGAAGTGTTCACAGGGTTTATGGGGGGCTTGAAATTTTGCCAGGTTCTCACTTAATAGCAGGAGGTTAGCCTTAGAATAGTTCCTGAATATTCCAGATTTAGCTGGGAGTCCAGGTTTTATTTTTATTTCAAAGGAGAGCATTTTGTGGTCTGACCTTACCAGGGAAGGCATTACAGTAGGGGGTGTGCAGCAGTCTCCCATATTAGTAAGGATCCGATCCAGTATGGTTGCACCTCTGGTCGGTATATTGATTATCTGCCCCTGAAAGTCCTGGTTGATTAAGAAGGTACAAAGCAATACCCTTTCAGATGGTTAATCCACTACAGTGCTTTATGGTATGATAAACAATGGAGGACTCTAATTGCAACTCTGAGGGTTTATTTCACCACAGCAGTATCTGCTTTCACAGCTTTTCCTGTAAAGTCATTGTAGATAGTGTTTATGTAGCATCAACCTGGCCTTTTCTGAACATTGTTTATGGTATTCTAAAGTAGACATTCTGTCCACGTCATCTTTTGAAGCCGTGGTTGTCATGGGTAAAACTCCTATGGTAGTGGCCACCCAGAAGGATTAGGTAGGGAGCCACCTTTCCTAGAGGTTGCAAAAATGGACCATGTCAAGGTTCTCGTTTGAGCCACCATTGCAATGGTAAGATAAACAGAATGGTCATCTGGAATTGTAATCAAAGTAGATCGCTTATCATATGTAGAAGTTATGGGCAATTGTCACAATGCTTTATCTGTAAATAGGTGGCCCATGTTCCATAGTATATGTAGATGTCCACAGGGTGCACCACCAATAACTTCAGTCTTCATGTTCATACCATATATTACTTCTCGCTGGAGCGTCTCTGATGGCCTCTTCTGTTTAGACAAGGACAACTTTGAACACCCCACCACCAGTGAGCAGAGCGAATGTACAGCTAGTTGGTGAAGTTGTAAGGAGGAGCATTAATCTTTTCCCAATACATGCTGAATGTATCCGGGTAGTGGGGCGTGTATACTGGGTTTTAAGCAAAATCATATGCTCCACCTTCGTAGTGGCATGTTTTCAATTAGCCCTGCCTTATCGGTGATCCCTGGTCTCCACAAGGGAGTATTACTACTTGGTGTGTCTCAACATGTTCCCTTGACACCCCGGTCCAAGGCAAGTAGGCTGTACTTAGCCATGTCTACCTCCTCTAGGCTAGAGTGTCAGAACCACTCACTAACTTAACTTGGGTTATAGTTTGGTTTTTATTCTGTGCCAGCATATTTGGCTTTGTTTTTCTTGTGTTGTGATCCCCCCACTTTCTTTTGTGCTTAACCTCAGGTTTTCCAATGCATACAGAGCTGAAAAGAGATTGTGTATAATGGAAAAGGGGGGAGGATGTAAAGGCAGCCTGGGAATGTTTGTCTGCTTGGTGACACTAGTCTGTAGGGCTTACCTAAAGTGGACCTTTTTACAAATCTGTTGTAAGTGCCCATTGAGTTTCATTTCCTCGAAATCTACTAAAGTCTTGTATAAGGGCATATGTGTACTTGGATACATGTACATCTCCACATGTTTATGAGGTACAGTCTTGGAACATTATTGCAAACAGCTGTTTTTTGTATTTCAGCCACTGTAGAAGCAGCATATGACTTTATTTGTACATTTATTTCCGTCTGTCATTTATTGGGTTAAACTTGAGTCTTTCTAGCAAAATTATCTGGTTTGCATAGCCTGCAGTAGCTCTTTCTGTAACCATACAAAGTGGTTATTTAAATGGTTATTTAAAAATTCTTTTCACAAGCATCCAGCCAGAAAAATGTCCCAAGACAGTCTAGTGCTGGCTGAAAATGTAATGTCTAGTTGTAGAATTTTGCTGAGAGAGAGATTTCAGGCCTCTCTATAGACCCAGAAAACAGTCTGGTGCATGTTTGGGGTGGGGGGAGGAGGGAGGCAGAGGGGGGTCTGAGTGATAGTGATACAACTTTAATAAAGGCTTTTTTGATCTAGTCTGTATTGCAGTTTTCTTCTGTGTGCACCCTGCTACAGAGAGAGAGAGAGAGAGAGTCTGGAAGTGATTTTTGTTCTAATGTGTAATCATTTAGCAACTGCATTTTCGTATTCATGATGATTTCAGTGTATTATTGCAAACAGCTGTCAACCCTGCTGTAGATGCATGATACCCTGCACTTTCAGTTCTTTTGCAAGTGCATTTTTCAACATGCAACTGTGTTCATGCTTACTTAGGGCTTTTGATTGCCCCTCTCATTTTAAACTGTTTTCTGGTCAAATAAACAAAAGTGTCCAAGAGGCAAAGATTTTCTGTAAACAGGAAATGTATGGAATTTTTGTGTGTGAAGCAGTTTACAGCACAGCCAACTATCCTGGAATACTTTTGTTAGAACAGACACTTAGTGGAGACAGAAACTGCAAATGAAGGTCCTCAGAGTAAAGGTTTGTGCTCTGATACTGTCTGTACATTAGACCATCTTCTGTGGAGTACAATGCACACACTGGTTTGCATTTCCTGACTTTCCATCTGTTTGTTTATTATGCCTGTGGTGGTTATTGAAGCAGTGCAAGTTGTCTACACGGTTGAATTTGGTTGTGACAGTTGCATTTGTTCTTCACTGAGCTGCATTTCTTTTATTTTCTCTACCCTTCAAATGTCTATAGACTATTAGAGTAATAAGGGGAATGAAGGGCAAAAGGGTATGAGTTTTGAGCCGTAAATCTGTCCTCACCCGATGAAAGGGAGAAATGCAGGCACTGTATGGCTGCACAAGATACCAGGGAGACAAAGCATCACACTCAAGAGGAAGGAAAGAAGAGTAGGGGGGGTATGGCCACCAAATCAGGGGTACAGAGTTCATCGTAGACATTAGCCAGCTCTTTTTTCTACAGAAGGAGTAGTGGGTAAATGAAGCCGGTTACCCAGTTTACACGAGCAGGCTGTGCCCTGTATGACGCTGTATGAACACTGTCTTTAATGAAGACCTAGAGTCCATGGTGGTCTAAAAAAAGAGACAGAAGCGAAGCGACTGAAAGGTATTGGGTAAAAAAGCAGGGCAGACTAGGTAAACTCTTTTTGTTTTTGCTCCTGTCACAGTTATTTTATTGTAATAAAAATCATTCCTTAACGTCTAGGTGTTTAAAGATTCCTGTGCTGTTGAAATTTAGTTCACAGTAGCACTGGCAAGTGTTTTAACCTTTTAGAGATTATAGGTAATGCAGAAGGACATAACCTTGTCTAACCTCTGTGTGTGTACAGCGAAATTGTGAAAGTAACAAATGATTTGGGGAAGAAATTGGAGTGTTACTCTAACAGCTGGAGTAATTACATCTGCAAGTTTTTTTTTTTTTTTTCTTTTCTTCCCATGTTGTCTGGATTGTTTCTGTAGTGCAGGGTCATCTCTGCAGAAGTAATTTTTACTTTGCCTTGTTGCTGGTATTTTTTTTTTTCTGACTGGTTTGTACAGGCTTTTGGATCCTGAACTGCAGTCATAAGAAGCAGATTCAGACAGTAGACAAAACCTATGAATCTGGTCTTGTGTGGGTGGGTGGGGTTGGGCGGGTTGCTGTAACAGTAAATCTTAGCATTTAAGTTGCTTTCCACCTACCTTACTTAATCCAAGTCAGCTTTGCTTACCTGTGCTTTCTTTGACCTTATGAAGACTGGTGGTGGTCTTGTATTATCTTTCTGGAGATGTTTGTTTGGTTCACAAGACTTCAGTGTGTACGAGATGCCACACTGAGATTTCTTTAGTTCTTGTCGTATGCAGTGCTTAAGAGCTATTGCTTCTCCAAAGTTTCGATTGTATAGTGGCTTATGCCATTTTACAGTTGTTACTTTAAAATCTTTTATTCACTTTATAGAACTTTTTGTAAAATGCATTTTGTTTGAAGTGGATTTATATACAATTGAATATATTATAATTTTTTTATCAGTTTAGTTTGCATAACATTTTCCACATTTTGAGGAAGGCACGACATGTTAAACAAATTCCAAACACACAGGCACAAAGTCGTTCAAGTGCCAAGAATTCTTGTCCCCTACATTGTCATTGCCATAACAAGTATAACAGTATTACCTTTATCATATCTATATTGGTTACTTTGAGGTCACCTGGCTCTATGGGGTTTATAGCTGGGTAAACTTTATGATCTCCCCTAATAGTTAGTGGGGACCTAAGGATTTTAAAAGTGGTTGAGCCTGAAGTTTCCTCTTTTGAGGAACTCGGGATTTCATCTTAGATGTGTTCTCCAAGGCCAGCTGTACATTCCTAAGGGATTTCACTGCAGGATAGTCTTAGATTCATAGCAATTCCTCTTGACCATATTTATTTTCCACGCTAATATTATCCACAAGTGCAAGTTAATTGCAGTACACTGCCAGGAGAAATAAAGTGAGAAATATTCCATTCCTCATATTATGTTTTACTAACTGCTAGTTACAAGTGGAATTTTGTCTCTTTCCCTTTTTTTATTGAAAGACTAATTCTAGATATAACTAGTAAGTATAATATTACTGGTGCCTTTTGAAATTCCAAGGATGATAATTACAAGCCTCAGAATGCTAGGACTGCAGCTATGAATTTGGGTTGTATACCAAGTCCAAGGCTGCTGTTGGTGTATATTAGCAGTAGTGGGTGTGTGGAGATAGAAGTTCTAATGTTGGGAGGAAGTTCAGGGTGGTGTTCCTCTGGAAAAATGGTTCAGTGGTGTAACAGAGATTTGAAAGACTTTATTCAGACTTTGGGGGATGCTATTTTTAGACTTGTATTTAAGTCAGGGAGGCATTTATTATCTTGACTGCTAGAATGTTAATCTACTTATCTCATTTTTTGGTGATATTCCCTGGTTTCACTAGTTAACATTTTGTTTACTAACTGCATTTTAACTATTTAAAGTAATGGATGTTGCAGTTCTGCTTTCATTAATGTCCATCATTGCTACACTTCTTTTGGGAAACAAGTGCTAATTATATTAGAGTCAAATAATTGATTTCTTGTCATAACCACAGACTGATTGCTGATGATTTGGTAGAAGGCTGAATATAAATTGCTTTGCCGACCTTACATTATCTGTCAGTCACATTCATGTTTTACTTTCGACACTGAGAATTGAAAGAAAAGAAAGGTGTTCTAATCTGTAAAAGCTTCTAAAGATTTGCACAGTACTGCCTTTAGTGCATAACAGATATCAACATGGCGTTGTTTGAACTCCCTGTGAGATAGCAGATACTTATGCAGCAGATTCAGAAGTACTTCTACACAAGGTATCTTAGATACTTTCACAAAGTTTTCTGGCATGCCTTCACAAACTCTACAGGTAGGTTACACAGTTCAAATGAAGAATAGGTTTTGCTATTGACTGTGCTATGAATTAGCAATTTCTGTAACTGTCCAGTTTCCATGGCATAATATGTTATACTTAGTATGATTTTTTTAAGCTTTTTCCTGAGAAGGGACTGTATCAAACCTCTGATTCTTAACCTTTAATAAAGATGTAGTAGAGATGTCAAGTTTAAGCTGTATAAAATGCAGAAGTCTTTCATTTTATCATTGAAAATGTGAGTACGACACCTGTAACTGTGTCTAGTAAATTTTGAAGCATTTAGAGTTGCATAAGAATCTTGTAGCTTTTGTAAAATGGATGATACAAAGCAGCTGATAGTTTTATTAAGTTTCTTTGGTTTTCCTATTTAAAAAAACATAACATCTAAGCATCAAGTAAGCACTTTCGTCTCTTGCTTGAGACTTCTTCAGACTGAAAACAAGCAACACTGCAAACTCTTTATGTAGCACATAATCATATGACTGAATTAACTACTTTCTCAATGCTTTAACCCTTTTTGTTTTTCAAACCGGTTATAAGATCTACTTTATTTAACTCAGGTTGGTAACAAGCAATTCAGCCTTACTTGCCATTGATACTCTTTCTACCCCAATTTTTCTTCAGCATCAAACTTACTATCATATCTAGCAGCATGGTCTAACACAATACATTTATTTGAATTGCAGTGCTTACTTAAGTATGCAACAGATTTTTAAACCGAGGATACCCAATGGAAATGATAGAAGTGACATTTTTGGAAGTATACAATATAGAAAACAAGGTAGTGATGAGAAAGAAAGTGTAAAAAAAAAAAAAAGTGAATTATAACTTCAGTGCAAGTAATCAGTAGTGTTGATGCATGGGAAATCAAGAACATATTAAAAAGGAAATGGAAAATTATAAATAGCAATTCTGAACTTGCTAATAAAGCTGTAGGTGAATCTCCCATGTTTATACAGAAACGAGGGAAAAGTTTTAAAAAGTTATTTCCAGGGAAATCTGTCTGCACCTGAAATAAGGAACATGAGAAGAGGTATGTTTTAAATGTCAGAATTGCACTTTTTGCAGTTGGTTGTATACTGATCTTGAAGAAATAACTATCAATAATATTATTGTTAGAATTGGAGATGTGTACTTTGTAGATCTACGTTTGCTGTTTATCTAGCTTTGTGTAAGCCTTACATATTTTATATAGGATGAACAACAAGAGAGCTGTACAAGAGTCTATGAACATAAATATGCTGTCCAAGCTGGGAATGACAAAAATGTTTTAAGTAAGCACTACAATTCAAACAAATGTAAAGTGGCTTAAAATTTATTATGTTAGACCATGTTGCTAGATATGATAGTAAGTTTGATGCTGAAGAAGAATTGGGGTGGAAAGATCATCAATGGCAAGTGAGGCTGAATGCTTGTTACCCACCTGGGTTAAATAATAAAGTAGATCTTATAACCTGTTAGAAAAACAAAGGGTTAAAGCATTGAGAAAGTAGTTGTCATGTGATTGTTATTTAAAGAGTTTATAGGTTTGATTGTACTCGGTCTGAAGTCTCAAGCAAGAGACTAAATTGATTACTGGATACTTAGCTATTTTTATTGTTTTAAACAGTTTTATCAAAAGTTTTGTTGGTTTTCCTATCGAATTTGAAATAACAGCTTAATGGTTTTGTGTGTGTCTTTTTTTTTTTTTTTTTTTTTCTAAAATGGATTAGAACTTCGGAATGGATTTCTAACTCATGGTTATTTTTCCCCTATAAGCCTGTCGCATTTTTCAAAAGCTTTTGCTGTAAATAGACTTAATGTCCTATATAGATGAATGACTGTGCAGACTTGAAGCTTACATTTTGAAATGTAAACCAGACAAGAAATGCAGACATTAGGACTGTTACTTACATTCATAGTGCAGCTGTTGAATAGCATATACTCTGTGTTCTGGAGAGTGCAGTGGCGTTTGTGGACTGAGAGCTCATTTAATTTATTGCCTACAAGTCTTCTGCAACTGTTTAAATGATCTCAAAAAAG